>NW_009198031.1:0-12741 GCF_000690835.1 Fulmarus glacialis
GCCCCCCCCAGTCGTGCCCCCCCTCTTTTTTTTGGCAAACACGCACGTCAGCACACCTGCACATGCACACAAACATTATCCTACTGCTGTTCCTGCTAACTGCTTGTGCGTGCTCAGGCCGGAGTCGCTCGGTATAAATCTCTGATGTAACCATGGCTACAGAACAACTGGCAATTACAAAATTTCCTCCATTTTTAATGTTACACTAATTATGTTTGAATGTGTTTTAATGGAGAAAGGAATCGAGGAGATGAAACAGTGTTCTGTACGCGAAGAGCGGGGGGAGAGCCTGTGTCCTCCTATCTTCGACAGCTTGAAATCCAAGCCCAGGGAAGGCAGAGAGCCTCTTGAAATGAGCTGGTGTGCCTGGGAGCGTAGGCTATACGCACCAACACGTGAAATACGCAGATTAAAGTTTGGAATCCAAATGGTACCACCAAAACAAGGCCACACCCGCTCATAAGTTGGGAAAACAAAATCCCAGCTTAATTTGAACTTCAAGATGAAATGGTGGCTCCTTGTACTGCAGTGCCATCGCTTTGCATGTCCTGCTGGCCAAAGGTGGGGGGCTTCAAATCTGAAGCCGGTTTTGTGGCTTTTGTTCCACCTGTGATTTTGCCTTAGAAACCATTTTTCTTCTATTCTGCATAGTGTAAAATATTGGGGGAGGTGGGAAGGTGGTTTCCAGGCTTGTGCAATGTGTAAAATGGCATGCACTGTCTGCAGAAAGCTTTGTGGGATCGAAAGAGCCAAACTGTTTTGTTACCAATCGTGCTCTCAGCCCCTAGGTCTGACGTGTTCTGCTTGTGTTTCATCGCGAGGCTCTGCGTCATCCAAACACGTATGTCATGTCAACGCATTGCGAATGAAGCCGGTAAGTCCTTGTGAGTGAGTGCCTCCTGCCCCAACTGAGGTGTGGGTGGCACAATCCCAGTGCCCCTTTTTTATTTTAATGGCATGCTGGAGGGACCTGTGCTGTCACCCACATTATTCTGGGGCTGGGCATCAGCCTCAGGGCTTTTCATCAGCAGTACCTAGTGGGTACCCTGCCAGGGTGCAGTTATAGCTGGATCCTGTGCTGGTATTGGCAGAATGCCTTCAAGCGGGGCAAGATGAGACAAATAGAAGTTAGTAAAAGAGTAGCATACTCCTCCTGGCATTTTGAGCTGGGGTCACAGGGATGCCCTGCAACAGGCGTAAGTATTTGAAGAGTCTTTTTTTTTTTTTTTTTTTTTTTAATAAGACCCTGATTTGGTTAGATTTTACTGGAGTGGAGGAAAGCAAGCAAAAAACCCCAGCAAACAACATTTTGCATCATACTGCTCCATCTTCTTCCTTAACCTGGTAATTTAATATGCATGCACGCCCACTGCTGAAGGTGGGGTGGGGATACTGTTACAAGTTTCCTCACAGCAGAGAGCTCTCGATCCCAGCTGTGTCTTCAGCGGCATGAGCCAGCTTGATTATGCTAAAGCACCCCTGGATCCCTTCCTCTTTTGTTTCATTCTACCCAGGGTTTTAAAGCTTAAACATTTGACATGCTTGGATAGTTTCTTCTCTAATTTTATCCCAGCTGACTGTGCAATGAGTTTAACTCAGAGCCCTTAGGTGCAAGCCACTTTCCACAATGTATATTAAACCTTATAAAACTAGCTGGTATGTCATTACCCAGAATATAATTACCTATATTGGAATTTGGCCAGGATACTGGGGCTAATATTGTTAGCCTTGCAAAAATTGGCGTGGGACTTTTTAATGACCACATGTGGTCAGTGCCATATGTTTCTAGCTCATCTAAAGGGTGGTACCTCTCACACAGCCATGCCCCCTTGAAATCACTTCAGGGCAGGAAAGCAAAAGCTCAGAGGCCAGACAGAACAGACAGTTGCTAGTTCAGAGACTGATCACATCTTTGATGTTGGGCAGGAGAGAGCTCCCTAGCAAACCTCAGCACTGCATGGCCAGAAGCACTTACTGACCCAAGCTTTGCACATTCCCTCCCTCTCTTTTGCCAGCTCTCGTGCCTTGGCAACCTAGCCTGATAAGAAGGGTCACTGCCTTTCTGGAGTTGATGTATTTTATGTAAAGCTAAATTTTTTATTGCTCATCATGAGAGTGATTTCATCCACTGAAGATATTGGTTTAAACAAGACTGGCCTAAACCACAAACTCAACTGGAAAAGTTTTATAAAACCCTTTTATTTTTTTTAAGTTCCATGTGTTGTGTGCCAGACAGTCATAACATGTCCTAACTGAGGATGACTATGCTTTAAAGTGATTAAGCTAACGTTAATATTCACATTAAAAGGAAATCCCATTTAAATATTTGGTGCAATGTTTCCATGTTTGCTCTGTATGCCACTACGAACTTTGAGATAGAAGCTTTCTCAGAGAAAACAGGTGGTGCAGTTTACCAGTGCTCTGGTCAGTCTGATGAGACTAATCTCCATCTCATTCTTCAAAATGTTTATAAAAACATAAAAAAGCATTGGGTTTTGAGCCCCTCTGGCAGAATGTCATTACAAGATTCAAAATGAAGCTTGCGCTACTCTCCGTTTTTCCTTCTTATCCTGACGAGAAGGAGTATTCTGTGTCCTTGTCCTTTCTTAGTTTCCTTGCGACTCTCCCGAGTCCCTTCTCAAAGAGACCACGTCACCGACTCTCTTGTGCTGCCTATGTGCCTGGGGTTCTCTCCCCACTCTTTTCCTTCCCATTTTCCTTTGAACCACTAAACCATATTCTCTTTAAATTGTACAATGAAACCCTCCATTTACTTTAGCTTGCAATAAAATAGATTTTCATTATAAAACATTTGATGGTACTGCACTGCTTCTGGCCTATGTGGCTTGTTAAGGCACTAGTGGTGGTAGAAAAGTGATGACCTACCACCTCTGTTTTAAACCTAATTCTCTCCTGATTGTCAAAAGTTGTGAAGAAGAAATCAAATCTATTATTGGACAAGGTTATCATTAAGGAGGTTAGCAAGCCTTCATCTTTACAGCCTTCAACTTTACAACTATCCTTTGCTTGAGAGATCATCGTTTGGCTTTAACGATCTGTCTTGCCACAGGTAGTGTTTAATCTTCCCTTTTTGATTAAACTAATAGCGATGGTTTTGCCAAGTCATATCCAAGGCTCTGTTTGCTTCAGATGTCCTGGACTTTTGACTTTGCTACAGCTTTTATACCTGAATATAAAACAAGGCTGGTATTTGTAACTTTGGTTGTTGATCTCTTACTAATAATGACTAATAGTCAATTCATATAATTGTGGCTCCATTTACACATAGTGAAGATGTGGCAGATGAGCAGAAAGAAAGAAATATGTGTTATCAACAGCCATTATCGTCACAGGGGTTAAGAAGCTCATAATTTCAGCATCTAGTTAGACCAGCCACTGTGTTTAGATAACTAAATGGCAGCTGTGACAAGGTAAGCCTTTTCCAGCTATGCTTGTTGAGAAGGCACAACTCTTCATGCTTCCTGATTACAGCACAGTGACACATCATCTAGAGGCACCCCAGACCTGGTGCGGTTTTTGAAACCAGGAATAAGCTCACACTTTGGGCCTCATCGCAGGTGGAGAGGCATGGGCTGGCTGTAAACAAATTCATCCCCTGGCAGTAGGAGCGTGTCTGGGCAGGGTTCTCCTGCGCTCGGAGGGCGGTCTGCCACTTGGCTGGAGGGCACTGCGGGGCTGGAGGGGACTCTCCGACTCCTCTGCAGGTGTCTCGGCCACCGCCAAAGTGACTTGCCAGTAGCAACTTCATCCACTCTTACCGAGATCTCTGCTTCCCTGTAACTAGCCTACTTTGGGACTTATGCTTTATAACCTGCATCAGCTACCACTAAACATCTGCATAAAATTTCAGATACGGATGCTAACTTTCATAAAACTAAATAACCTAAACCCAATCTAGCTTGAGGAGGGGGGTAGTTTTTAGGGTTATATCCTTGTGATATTCCAACCAGGAGTATTTCAGTCAGTCTGGCAGAGGAGGGCTCCAGCAGAGGTGGGTTTTCGCTGTGGACTCCAGAACTTTGAAATTCACTCCTTTGAGAGGGACAGTAAAATAAAGGCAGCAAGGGGTAGCAGGGCTAGAGGCATGGTGATTTACTGGAAAAATCTGGATCTTTTTGGGGAGAAAGGGCTGCCTGCATTCAGTATAACTGGATATATATCTAATTAATGGCAGAATGCCCAGTGCTTTTGGAAAACACTTACGGACCCAAAGAAATAATTCATTGTATGATAGATCCATAGCAAAGGACCTGTGATCTGTGCCAGGACCAAGGTTTCTCCTTGCATTTTATGTTGTGATGCATATTTGCAGCCCTCCTGAAGCCAAGATCAGTAGGTTAAAACCCTGTTTTGTAGGAGAATTGCATCCAGTTATACTTATTCCATCTTAAGCCCATAAAATTTATTCTTTGCTATTCTGTGACATTGCTTTGGAGTGTTCTAGATCTATTTACTAGGAGCTTATGCACACCCATATCTCTGGTACAATGAGGTTGCAGAGGTGTGCAGCAAATATTATAAAGGCCCTCTATGCCTTCAAAATACATTTTGAAGTTGATTATTAACTCTGCATAATAGGTTGACTACTTCTACAGCAAGGTGGTGTGACAGACTGGAAAATCTATTCATTTGTTTTTCTATTTAAAAGAAAAATAAGTGCAGAACCATAAATAAGGAGGTGAAGCATAACCACTTAGCACACAAATGTATATTAAGCAGCACTTGATGGGAACGTTTTACAATTTGTTCCTGAGAGCATTGCTGACCTGTGTAATTTTAAATGTGCAATGAAACGAAGGCCTTCTAGATGGATCCGGCAATATCAACTCACAGGATGCTCTGCAGAACACCTGGACAATCGCAAAGACAACTGTAATTAATTCCAAAGGTTGCTTTTCAGGTATATTTTCTGGAGGTTTGAGGTTGTATTTCCACAAAGAGGATATCTTGGTGTCTGAGGAAAATGCTATTTTATCAGAAGTTTGAAAACACATTTTGGTTTGTTTGGGGTTTTTGTTTGTTTTGGTTTTGTTTGGTTGGTTGGTTGTTTTTTTCCAGAATGATGGTAGGGTTTTCTCAAGGGATTTCTGAGAGCTGCTGAGCAAAAATTTAGCTTCAGTGAACTTTACTGGTATTGTTATTGTTGTCATGTAATCACCACTTTTTAAGTGCTCTTCTAGTCTACCGCTGACTGGTCTTCTAAGGGTTTTCTTTTTCAGAATATAGGTCCCTTCTGCATATCCTATTAAATCTTACTAATTTCTAATGATGTTTAAGTGTCTTCTAAGAAAAAGGCAAGGGAGGCAGTGTCTTAAGAATCATGAAATGCTTACTTTAAAAGATGACTTTCCTGTACTAGTATGATACCCCACCTTCTTTTTTTTTTTTTTGTTCTTGTTTCTACTCTGAATTAATTATTCAGTAATGTTGGGTTTATTACTACAGCTATTATTTGCCTTTCAGATAGTCAGGCTTGGAAAAGGCAATCTGAGGCCATTGCCCCCCCCCCAGGTTAAAAGGACTAGAGCTCCTGCTGGGACGTCTTCACTCCCAGCCGCAAGGAACAGTCGGAGACTATTCTCATTTTTTTTAAGCTCTCAGTATTTCTGCTGATACTTAAATCGGGATTGCTGACTTTTTGGTATTTCTGAAAATGTCTGTCTTGTCTTAGCATCCTCAGCAAATGGGAGCTCAGCTCCAGCGAAAATTTGGCTGCAGGTCTGTATACTTATGGCAACTTCCTCTGTGAATAGTGAGCTCTTCTGTTAATTAATGCAAGCTGTGTTATCATTTCATCTACTGTTGTTCCTTCTGTTAGGCAAATTTTCTGTTTATTATAACTATCATGGTAGTGTTTATAGGCCTTAGTCAAGAACTTGGGCCTCATGGTATAAGGAAATAATAATTACTACTAGTTTCCTTTTTTAGCTTGCTTTCTTAAGGAAACAAGTGTTATGCTGTGATGCTGTTTGTCTGGCGGCCTGCTCCAAATAACTTTGGAATCTTTTAATTAATTTCAACCAAAGTTTACTATGGGAGTTCTACCAATTTTGTGGAAACTGGCTACCGGCAAGAGGAGAGGGTGATGCAAATTAGGGTTCCTGCTGCAAGGAAGACTGTGTTGTGAGCTCGTGTTATTTTCTTTCTGGGAGCAGGCATGTGCCGGCTGGCCAAGCAGCATAAGTATAGCTCTTGTGCTGCCTCTTCCCTATTCAGTAATTAGGAAATCCGGGAGGGAGGTGTCTGCGTTGTGTCCTCATTTTGAACAAGAATGCAAGGGTGGAGGGAGGTTGTAAGTAGCATAGAGGAGGACTTGGATATATTGAGTGGGGATTTGGGAAACAGTCTTCATTAGCTCTGCTGCTCTCAGATTAACTAGATTTATTTTTTAGTGTACTTTGGAGTGCAGATATTCACTAGGATTTTAATGGGAGTCTTCCTAAGGAGAATGGGAAAATCCATGGGAAATCCTAGAAGTGATGATGATGATTTTCAGGACTAGTGATGGTAATATCATTTGCATACAATGTACAAGTAGATCATTCAAATTTGTGCACATTTTACAGTTCTCATATATATTGTCTGTGCTAGAGGTGTCTAACAACCATCAGTGTCCATTTGCGTTAGTTTTGGGGGAGATTTTTTTGCAAGTTTAAATTGTCAGCTCCTTATTTTTATTCTAAGTTTCATTTAATCATTTATAAAGTCAGCTGAAATTTTGTCAAAGCTAGATAATTTTTCCAAATCTGTAATAAAAATCATGAGTGTCATATGTTTAACTAGGAGATTATCATGAATGAAT
The DNA here is from genome assembly GCF_000690835.1 of Fulmarus glacialis. NCBI lineage: Eukaryota > Metazoa > Chordata > Aves > Procellariiformes > Procellariidae > Fulmarus > Fulmarus glacialis. The sequence goes on from NW_009198031.1 coordinate 6,824, forward strand.
GCACCTCAGAGAACATTTCTTTTTTTTTTTTTTTCCCTTTTCTCTACCTTTGGGTCCCAGAGAAAACCCATTTTGGGTATCACAGATGTTCTGCATTGACCGGATAACAAGGTAAAGTGATCAAGAAGTAAGAAATTTTTCTCTGGTTTGGATAGCATTAAGTTTTTTTCGTTATTATTTTTATTTTATTTTATTTAGCATTTTAATCTTAAACTAGTGTCCTGGCTGAACTCCAGCTTCTGGAGGAATTCCAGCTTAAGTAATTGCATCCTATCTAATGAGTTTCTCTATCTGGCATTAATTGGAAAAGCTATTCTTCACTTCCTGTCTTAACCTGGTCTATAATGTTGCTGTGTGCTATAAGTTACTATGATCAGTCCTGGAAATGGCTGCATTTTAATAAATACATATGCACTGGGCAAGTTTAGGAACAAAGCAGTTAGACAGATATGTCCCACTGCCATCTTCTATGATGCATCACTTGTGAAGCATGAATACTGCCCTCTTTCAAATAAAATTATTCCTACTCAAACATTAGTAATCACACTCTTCTCCAGTAGCTGGAAACCTTAAAAAAAAAGATATAAACTTTAATTCTACTTATAGGTATTAGAAGAGTTCTTTTAGCTGGAGTGGCAAAGATCCAGAGTTAAAGGTTTATTCACAGTGTCACAGGGACTTTGTTCAGGTAAGGCCCGTACATGTGCAGCTGGCTGTGCCTTTGTTCGTGTGGCTTTAGGGGGAAGGAGGAAACCTTACACAAAATAAATCAAGTGAGAATTCTTTACTACTGTTTTTGCAAAATTAAATTAAATTTCTCTAATCTCAAGTGGTATTTACAATATAAATTATCTATATATATGCAACCTGTTAGCATCCAATATAATTAAAGCCAGAAAACCTGTTTCTATTATTGTTTACTGTTTACACACCCTCATAAATTCTTGGGAGTTTTTGGCCATATTGGCTGTCTATTCTGAGTTTGCCTTCCAGGAGTTGCATGCTGAATTTAAATATGCAACCTTAACTATTGAGAACATATTCTTCAAGTTTCCTTTGTTTTGCAAGGCATGCTGAGACCTACATATGAAGACAAATTTGAAGAAAATTGGTTTAATAATGTTATACACAATTAAAATGTGCAAGCACATGCACAAAGGACCGCTTTCCTGATGTGTATGTATATACTTGGATACACAGAACATAAAGTATAATTTTTTTCAGCTTTCTCAATGTTAGCATTGCTGTGGGGCAGAAGGCTGGTTTATGGCAACATAGCTAATTATTTTGTATATCTACGTGTTAGGTTTCACAGATTTTTTCAAAACTCACTTGAGGTAATTTGATGACGATCTGATCTGTGTTGCATATCACAAGCCATCAAGCCTCACTTGACATTCTGCCATCACAGTAATGTCACTGTGGGCTAGAGACCTTTACTACAGTTTCTGATATAGAGACTGTGGGTGATACGAGAATGGATTACAGTTCTACTGCCCAATACCTTATTGTTAGGCATGTGCACTTCATTTCTGAGCTGAATTGGTGTACCTTCATATTTCAGCAATTGTGTCTTACTACATCAAGGTCTTGCTGCCTATCAAGAACATCTAGCACCAGGAATTTCTTCACCAGGATGCAAAATGTGGTTAATTCCTTTTTTACCCTCCATCCACACTGCATGTGAGGTATGGTGAGCATGTGCTTCTTGTTAAAGAACTAGAAAATAGGGGTGAAAATGTTTCTGTGTATTTTTCACTGAAATGAGAATTGATGGATACTAGCATGCTTCCCATAACTATCCATGTAATTTAGCTGCTGAGAAAATCTAAATTAAAATTTTATTACATGGTAAAATAAACCAAAACCCCCACCCTTATATTTTTTGTTCAGAAATATTTGGAAAGTTGCTGTTGAGCCTTGAGTACAGGTTGTTACGGGGTATTAAATACATAATTAAAGTAGTCTTAAAATTTTGGTAAGTTAAACAATAAGCCTGACCCTCAAACAGCCTAATCATTCCTTGTTTTGCAGGCAATATGTACTCTGATGTACAGGCTGGCTGGCTGTAGATCAAAACTGGAGGTTTTATTGATTAAAGTCTTCCTACAGTGGGGATTAAAAAAGTATGTCTTATCTCACTATCTGTTTGAAAGATATAGATTCCTGTTATTTGCTGAAGTAAGGGAATGTTGGCAGTATCAAGTTCTTTACATGAGGGCTGACACGACTAGACGCTCCTTTGAAGATTTAACTCACTATCTTGGAGGAACAGTCCAGCCACTCTGGGAACAAAACTACATCTGGGCAGCCCTTTCCCCATCTGTCTGACTAGCACTGAGCTGGTTCTGCACCCTTGAGTAGGTTGTTTTGGGGTTTTGGTTGGGTTGTTAGTGGTTTTTTTTTCCCAACTACTGTTTTGGTTTTTGTTCATTTGCAAATAAAATTGAGTGCAAATTGGTTTTCAGTTACAGTCTTCACTTAAACCACTGCCATCATCGAGAAGACTTTCAGATATGTACTTAGCTTAGAGTATGGCCCTGTATCAGTGCAGCAGCAGGAGAACTGGGCGAAGCATTAGTATGTCCCATGTGAGAGTACTTACGGGGTGTCATGTGGAGCAGGTTCGCTTAATTTTTGGACCTTATTCATCAAGAACCAACTCACTTAGACCTAATTAACAAACAGCTACTTAGCAAAAGTAGCCCTTCATCTTTTCAAATGTGTCATGACATTTGTGCTGAACAAATAATGCATGCAAATAAATTACAGCCAGTGATTTTGTGACCAATAGCATTAATTTCTCCTCAGAATAAACTTCAAATATTCTAAGCAAGGTACATCCAAGCCCCCTTTCAGGCTTAAAGGCTTATTAGGGGTTTCCATGAAATGGAAGTTGTAACTAGGCTATATGGAGTTACAGCATTGAATGAGAGAGTGGGGCTGAACACCACCCCACGCAGGACAGAAGCCACAGCAGGTAGAGACCACGTGCTGGTCCCCCTCAGTCCCCTTGATCAATTCATGCAGCTGGAAATCTCACATCAAATGTGATGGTTTATAAGGTTTCCTAAAGATCGTCATTCCTACCTCTAGAGCTGAGCGTAAAATAGCAATTCTGTTTCTGCGAGGATTTACACTTCTGATATTTTTCTTTTACGTTCAAATTGTACGAAACAAACTGACTGTTCTCTGGTCAGTGTGGCTGGGCTGGAGGCTGAGAGCTTGGGACCTTTGACTTTAGGGGCTGGCTAGGTTTCTGAGGAGTCGGAGAGGATTGCTGGCAGTAAACTAAGCAGTGTCTGGTTAGAAACCAACTGATAGGAAGATTTCAAAACATAAGTCCTGTTACAATTCTGCAATCCTGACTGATTTTGCGCAGGAGCTTATTAAACCTGTCTTTGTCCCACAGGTATGTTTTGATTTCAACAAGTGAACCGTTTTTTTTTAAATTTGCTTATCTTCGTATTTAGGTTTATGTAAGCACTGGTGCCATACCAAGTAGACAGCATCAAAACCTGACTACCAAGTTCACGGTAATGGGGTAATGCACATCTTACTGGATTTTTTGATGTTTTTTAATCTATTGGATTTTATGACCTATTCATTTTGGCTTTCCTGTTTTTTATTCATGATTCTTCTCATATGAAAAGTCATATATATCACAGGGTATTGTTTCTGCTTTCTTGTCTATTTTTTCTCATGTATTTGAAAATTTATCCACTAACAGTCATAATGTGCTAGTATGTGCTTTATGGAAATAATCTACGAAGCCAGAATAGTGTTGTACCCATTGTGCTTTCATCCTTTAGCTTAGGGATTAAAGTCCAAGCCACAATGACATGCAGATTTGGGGTGACTACCTTCTCTGTCCACATACAGACTGAACTCCAGAAAGGAGGACTTAGCACAGAAAAAGCACAGCCACACAGAAACAGTGTGGCTCTCTTCTCTCTGAGTTCTAAATTCTCCATAAATAGAGATTATCTTGTCTTTTCCTGGTCCATTTTACACATGGTCCATAAGGGGGTGCTCTGGATCACTAATAAGGTCCTTGTGTAGGTTGTAAACTGTATAGATTATAGGCCATGGATTTACCTCCACGATGCATAATCATGGCATGCTTGTTACTAATTTCCTTATTTCAGAAAAGTTAGCCATATTATTCAGTGGGCTGGGCTTTGGTCCCCTCAAGAACTTGAATTAAAGGCTCAGTAACTCTTTCTGTATTAGTCAATTTGTGGTCTTAATTTAGCAGCAGTACCTATCCTATGTTTTTCCCCATACTGTATTCTGCTCAGTCAAGCACTGTCCAAAAGAGTTAAACCAGAAAACAAATGCAGTGTAAACATTCATTCTGAGTACTTATGACTAATGTGATTGATTTGTGAAAAGATGAAATTATATTGCAAAGTTAATCATTAGAGAAAATAAATGCCTGAAGGATCCAAGCTTAATATATTGGGCTTTTCTTTTCACTGAGTCAATATAGATTGACAAGCCATATTTTCCATTCAAAGAAATGTTAACGTGTTTACAGATTGCATGAAAGACTCTGAAGACAACATCACTTTAACAATGTTTTCTGTCAAAGGCTACAATAATAACCTTATTTCTGCTCTCAGTCATGCTGGAGTAACTGTCAGAAATGGTAGAGCACATTGGTTAAATAGAGTAGAATTTGGCCTAGCCATCTCATAATGCTGCAAAAAATACAACTGTTTGGGGTTTTTCTTTTTATTGTTTTGTTTTTATTTTTAGTCCTGCAGGTTGAGGTGACTGTGAGTTGAAGTAGACACGTTGTTCAGAGCTGCCAGTTCTCATAGCTTGTCCAGTAGGGGACACTCTGACATGAGCAAGTCACTACCTTGAGCTGAAACATCTCAGTAAAAGGTGTTAATGTTTTTGGCACAGCATCACGTTACAGCAAATGCCATTGCGCCTCTGTGGTGTTGATGAGTGTCCTTGTCACACAGTAATGTTTCCCTTGTGCTGACATGTTGTGGATCTCTGTGGAAGTGCACAGTGCCCCTGTGAGCTGGGGGGATAGATCCTACCCCACTCACTCCATGCCACTGTTCACTGTGAGCTTTGCACAGCTGCTGGTCAAGGTAACTTGACTCATCCCTCATGCCCCTCAAATAATAGAAAGCTGTGTGGCTCTTATCTTTTATAGCTAAAATATTCCTTTGTAAGATACCCCTAGTCTTTTTGTAGGTATTTTGCCTTTCAAAAAATAATAAAAAAAGGAAAATCTTATATATTCAAGACCCTTATTTAAATATTAGGAGAGAATGGAAGTTAGAAGTTCAAGCTTTTAGAAGTCCAGAATTGTCATGGTTAAGGTTTCATTTGCTGTCCATGAGAGGTAATTACTCACTTGGGACCTTAACATATGTTAACAACTTATACTTGCTTGCTTGAGGGAAGCCAGTAATCTGCTGGTAGTCACCAAGGTATTTAAGACTATATATGACTCTGAGGACATCCTTACCTCTCTTTGACTTGATGTGACTAAAGATTTGAAGGCTTCAGGAGTCATTACAGAATCATATACTATTTGTCAAATACTCAATGATAATAACATAAAATTTATCGTAGCACTTTTGTGAGATATGCTGGACTTTAGTAAAGCCTTTGACGCTGTCTCCCACAGCATTCTCCCAGAGAAGGTAAAAAAATGGCTGGATGGCCGAGCCCAGAGAATTGGGGTGAATGGAGTTAAATCCAGTTGGCAGCCGGTCACGAGTGGTGTTCCCCAGGGCTCGGTTTTGGGGCCAGTCTTGTGTAATATCTTTATCAATGATCTGGATGAGGAGATTGAGTGCTCCCTCAGTAAGTTTGCAGATGACACCAAGTTGGGTGGGAGTGTTGATCTGCTCGAGGAAGAGGCTCTACAGAGGGACCTGGGCAGGCTG
>NW_009198032.1:0-386 GCF_000690835.1 Fulmarus glacialis
AAATATATATAATATATATTATCATCTAATATACACACACTACTTTTTTCTTCAGAGTTAGTTTAGAACTTTGTTAGAGTATCCTGCTTATACCAGAAAAGCCTCCAGCAAGGGTTTGAAAGGTGAAGGTGATCATCTTAACAGACATGCCTAGGGCTATAGGCTTCAGCTTTGTCTATGTGCTGGAAATCACACATGCTGGCTTAGTGGGTTTTTTTAACCTGTAAGCTTGAATACCATTTCTGCTGCACTTACATGGGATTTAAACAGAAACGTATGCTGCTAGTTCAACACAGGATGTAAAATTTATAACTTATTCCCAATTTGTAGGGTTAGTGGTCTGGAAAGATTTGGGATTACATCACTATGGCTTTTTTTGTAGTTTT
>NW_009198032.1:417-14548 GCF_000690835.1 Fulmarus glacialis
AATGTCCCTTTTCTTAAAGTTCTTGCTGTGTGCTTTCACTTTCAAAACTACCTGTATAAATAATTGGAAGGTACACGTGGAAGTTATCTACATAAAGTATTGTTCTTTTCCCACTGTGATGGACACCACATCCATGTCAGGGGAGAGTGAATTGACTAAAGAGTTCCCAGCAACTTATAATTCAGTTTATTGTAAATAATGGTTAAAATAATGGCTTATTCTACCTGAAATTCATCCCTTCCCCCCCTGTCTCCATCCGAAAGACATATATCAATATTCACTGCTGTCTTTTCATTCAGCTATACAGTTCAAATTCCTTTGTCAAAAAAAAAGAAAAAAAAAAAACCTATGGGTCAATCTTGCAGATTTTTTATCATCTCAGTTCTTTGTCATCTCTGTTCATTTTGGAATGTTCACTTTCTTTTCTTTGAAAATACAATATTTTAATAGTGCCGCAGGAAATAACTGATTCCTACTCTGTTGTTTCTGACATTTTGGGGAATGGAATAATATAGTAACTCTAGTTTCTGAGAGTAGCATCTTCTTTGACCTAAGTATTATAGAAAAAAGTTTTGTGGTAAATAAAATATAAATGAGTGTATGTTATTTATTCCAAAAACAGTTATGATGAAGGTACTGAGAATACTACTTCAAACTGATTTCTCTTGAATAGCTGCATAGGAAGAAAAGCTTTTATTTCCCAAAATACAGTACATTTTTAACATTAGTTTTCATTCTGAATTGGAACAAAAGATTTAATTTTGAAACAGCTTTTTTTTTAAAGTAGATCGGAGTGAGCCAGTTAACTTTTATATGGTAAATCACAATGTAAAGTAAAAATGTAACAAACATAAAATTTCAAAGCAAAGAAGTATAACACTCTCTCAGTAAGGTTAATATTGGAATATTATGACCTTTTCAAATCCTTTTTTCAAATTGAAAAATCACATTACCTCAACTTTAAACATATACATATTATGAATTGTAGAATTATAAATCAAATTATATATTTTAAATTGTCCATCTGGAAAGTGTAGTGATAAAAACTTGAAGTGTTATAAAGTTGTTGCAAAGACTGTTATGGCAATCTTATTGTATGAGATTACTTGTGTGTGACTGAACAACTTCATTATATCATATTAAATTAGTGTTTCTAATCTCAAATATTTTTTGGGGGGACTCAGTAAATGCATTTCTGCTAATCTGTTTATTTTATAGTAAACCTCATAAAGCAAAAAGACTTTCCAGATATGAATGCAGTGTTTGTTACTTAGTAATTTGCTCTATAAAGCATGATGACCATGTTAGAATTAGTATTAGACTGGACACATGAAAAATCTAGTGCTTTTGCTGTCTTCCCTCTAAAGGAAAGTATAATAACTACCTAAAAAAAAAATCATATCAGGATTTTCCCAAGCAAGTTATACCAGGTCAGTTCTGAATATAATTGCTTTTGTAAATGTTAGCAGCTGTAGGATATCAGGATTTTGATTTGCCTGGGGAAATAACTACTCAACCATGCAGTGTATCTGACATTGACTTGATCCTGGTATGATTTACGAGGTGATAACTTTGATTCAACAGCTGGTACACTCATTGTAATTCACTGAAAGGTGAGTGATTTGACGTACAGTGGTTGCACTTAAAAAGTTAATTCTCTTTTGGTTGCTTCCCTAGGTTTGAGACGGAATCCACATAGTTAAAAGGTGGATACCACTGGAACTGATGACTTCTCCAAAGGTGGAATGAACTTTCAAAATGTGACCTCTGTACAAAGTGTTTGCTTTGATAAATGTATCCAATTCCTATTCTGATAGGAGATGTGCCTTAGAATATTTTCATAGTTTCTTGGTGTACTGGCTGAACACAGACAATAATTTAAACTTGAAGTGTGTCATAGAATCTTACCATTCCAGCTTCAGCAATAATACAATATTGTAAATTTCTACCTTAAAAGCACTGTGACACATTAGTTGTTTTCCATCTTGAACGTCTTTGCTAGTAAGAGGAGGACAAATAAACCTCCACTTGAACTTGTGTTGCCCCATAGACTCCTGTTCTCAATTATAGCAAATCCACAAAATTTATCAAAGGTGTTTTGGTTTTTTTTTCATTCAGTCAAGAAATGTAAACATTTGGGATTTCTTCTTGAAGTTGTGCTTAAGCTGTAACCATATAAAAAACCCCTGAAGTTAAACACCTTAAATTTTTATTACTCATGACTTTTAGTTTGCATACCCCATTTGACATGCTTTCTTTGCAATATAGTTATATGCCTTGACCTTAAATCCAGTATTTGTGGGTGTCACCTAAATTTCTAGCAGATTTAGAAAGATAGTTATCAAATTTGGATTTACGAATACCTGATTTTAACAAGGGGTCAGATAATGATCTTATATCAAGGTTATACTAGGTTAAATCATTTGGCAGAGTGGAGTAAATCACTGAGTAGGGTTATTCTGAATTTGTATTTGTTTAACTAAGAAGACCACTTATATCTAATTTTTAAAGAAAATGTGATGATTTAGTGTGGTAGTTTTATGTTTTAGACTTCTGCAAAAACCCACATTCCCTTAGTCATTAGTATCAATAAAAATTTATTACTTTCTTGCCTTCCCCACCTTTGCTATAACAGGTTTTTTTTTTCCATTATAAAATCTATTTTCCTCTTGCTGAATAAATGGGGCTATCTGTGTTGGTAGTTCACCATGTATGTATCAAGAGAGACTTTACTCTTCAAATTTAATTTTCTTTGATTTTCACAGCTTTGCATAGATATCCAGTGTGAAAAAGCTCTTATACTATCTTTTAAAAAAAGAATTTAGTGCCTGTGAATAGATCAATATCCTCAGAGGCTGGAATGTTCTCTTTACTTGCTGAAAACACACAACAAAATGCAGGAAAAGTTTAAAATTTTGGCTGGTTTCCTTGTGCAACGAAACAAGGGGCTGAAATTACAATCTCTAAATAAAAGTATTTTATGTTCATTGAGATTTAGGAGTCAGTGTTGAATCTACAAAGGAAAATATTTAAGTAGCATGGGTGTGTCGTAACTGCATGGCAATTCATTTCTATTCAGGCTGCTAAGCAGCCTTCTCATGGTAAGAATCTATGAATTACCACTGAGTTGAGCTGACTTTGAAGAATTAAATGATGATGCAGAGCATCCAGTATCACGACTCATAATTTTCTATTGATGAGAGTCTGGACATGTTGATAATCCAGGAATGTCAAAAAGTAAACTCTTTTCATTATTTTAGTAATGCTTATCTGTCTAGATTCAAAGTTAAGATCCAGGAGCCTTCACATTTATACACTGTACAAACATGTGGAAAAAAACCAGAAGTCTTTATGTGATTCAGTAGTCTGTTCTGTTTTCAAAATTCATTTAGGATCACAAAATGATTTCGTTTGGAAGGGACATCTGTAGGTCCCATCTAGCCAACGGAAAGCAGGAATACCTTCCAAGTTAGTGTGTGTTGTTCAAGGCTTTATCCAATTGAATTTTGAAAAGCATACAAGAATGGAGGTTCTACAATGTCTCTGAGCAACATGTCCCTGCATTTACCTGTTTTCCCTGTGGAAGATTTTTCCCTTGGTTGGCATTTACATTAACGTAACTTTTGTTCCTTGTCTATGCACCTCTGAGCAGAGTCTGCCTCTGTAACACCCTATTAGATAGCTGATAAAATCATTCTCAGATTATTCTTCTCCAGGCTGAAAAATCTGGCTTCCTCAGCCTCTTTGTGCTCCAGATCGACCAAAGGTACTAATCATTTAAGGCCAAAGCCACAAAGATTTGAAGTGTCTGGATCTTAGTTGGTATCTCAGTGGTTAATTTTTACTTTTTTTTTTTTTGTGTGTGTGTGTGTGTGTGTGCGCGCGCGCATACTGTAGACAAACGGCTTTGTGGATTTATCCTGAAAATTGCAGGCTTGCTTTCTGGTTTGAATAATTTCTTAAGCTACTATCCAGCAACATTGTAAATGAGTATGAGGTAAAGTAATAGGCTAGGAGAAGAGAAATAGCTGAAATATTTCCACACCTAAAGAAGCTGTATGTGCATTAAAGGGGATAGTATTGAATCCTTTAAAAGAATTTTCTTTTGTTACCTGATATAGATGTCATTTTAAATTATCTTGTTTATTGTCTGTGTTTTTTAATACACCATTTTAAAAATGAAGGAAAAAAGGCAAAAATCAATGTTCACATTTTAAATGAAATCCTGCTTGCACATGCTGTGCAAAAAAAGAAGCAGAACTGTCATTCTAAAGACAGCATTAATCCTGCCAGTATTTGTAGAGCGCTGTTATCCATAAATGTGTGTGCAATAGATAGTTTAATTGCTTCATTCATAGTTGCAGGATATGCATTCTCTTTCTTGGTGACAACAAACTTCACGCTGTTTCCTATTCACTGTATTTCTTGATGAAGATCAGGGCTGCATATCAATCACAGAAGCATCTGTTTGCATTAAACATTTCTTGCTCTTTTCTTGTAACAAGGGATTTATTGTCATGTTTGACAGTGCTTGTGTTTGTGTCATGTCAATGCTGTCCAGAGTCTTTTTCTTATACTTCAGTAGTGTTTGAGCACTCGTCACTTTTAAATGCATTACTTAACCCTCACATTACTAACATTGTCCAAACTGGCAGCCAAACAACTTCTTAGAAGTATCTGAAATTTTTAAAGCCTTAATTAAACAAATTGTCAGATTGTCTATATGTCTGCATGTTACTTGGGATCGCTCATGTGTTTTTGTCCGTTAGGAAATAATAGATGACATTCTTGCTGCAGGAGAGAAAGCAAAAGATAAAATAGCTACTTAGAGTGCAGAGATACTTTAAAATAAATATGCATGTACAGCAGTAGCAGGGGAATGTCTGATGTTTGGTATATATTTTTATAATACGAAAGTCAAAGCATATGCTATTTAAAACAGCTTACCTTTGCAGACTCTGGGGATTACTTTTTCATATATTTTCAGTAGTTTTTATCTTCTTTTTTTTTTTTTTAGTTTTTATTTTATTGCAGACAATTCCCAGTCTCTGGGGTTTTTTAATTGGTTTAAGTGGGTCTTTTATTCTTTCTTTATTTTTTCCTATGGAGATGCATACTTTCTGTCCAAATTAGGTGCAGATATAGTCATGCCACAAGTCCAGATAACAGAATTGTCCACATTGCTGAAAGCTGGAACATTTCAGCAATAAAAGTATAAACCTCTATTACTGAGCTAATGGAGATACCTGTTTTTACTTATTGTAGCACTTCAGCCACAATACGTCTCTTGAAAGTAGCTTTATTGTCCTTGTCCTTTTAGTTTGCCTTTCTTTTTTGTTTACTTTCTTTCCCTTCACTCTTTTTTTCCTTTCATTCCTTTCACAAATGCCTCTTTCTTTTCATTTTTGTAGTACTTTTTGCCCTAGGTCATGTTTCTAACTTTCCTTTTCTTCTTTTCTCTTCGCTTTCTCTCCTTTTAAAGCCATATATCCTATGACATTAAAAAAAAGCCCAAACATACCTTTTTTTTCTTGTCCTGCTTTTCCCCAGCATATCATCTGCGTGTTCTTATAATTTATTTTTTATATATGCACTTTCTTCTCTTTCCCATCCTCACCTTGTGTAACTGAAGGGACAACACAAGGACTTGTCCTGCTGCCTTTTCTCATGTTTCCACATCACCAGGGAACAAGCAGAAAGGAAAGCTAACTTTAACTCTCACATGTTTTGATGCCTACCCTTCTCCTACACAAAGCATCGCTGGCATCCACTCCTTTTTTCACTCTCCAGAAAGAGAAAAGTTGTGTTTCTTCTGAGCATCTCAGGACACTCAGCAGTGCTTTTATTGAGAAGCATGATGTAGCTTCTTTTTTGTGGACTTTTAAAGTTTTGATCTGTGGTGTAAGACACAAATGACTGAAAAATTCTACCCAAAATTCATTCCAAGATAGTGCTTATCCTGTTGGATTAGCTTTTAATTTACTTATTTTTCTGGTTCATCTCATCTGGATTGGGTGTATATATCCCTCATCAGTGAGTCCAAGGAGACTATTTTGTGGAGAAGAAATCTTTGCGAGCCAGAAAAGGGTTTTTTTCTTCTCTCAAGATGATACTTTTAGGGTTAGTGAGGCTCATTCAGAATTTATGCATTCCTTCTGACTTGCTTTTTATCATATGAGAGTTTCCCACTGGTTCAATATGTGCAAGCAGTTAGCCTAATGATCTCATGAAAAAGTTGTGAAGCAACATCTAATTGCTTGACTGGAGGCTCACTTCTGTAATTTCTTCCTAGAAGCACAATGTCTACACCACTTACAGCTTGTTCAGAATGGAGTAGCATGTTTATTCTTGGTTTGTGCAATTGTGAACACGTAGTACTTGACCAGTTTTATTTTGGCTGACAAGGGAGTGGCAGACTGGTTTTAAACCGCCTCTGTGGGTTTTAAAAGCCTTTTGTGAAGCAGGACATGGCTGTTTTTAAGACTCATTCCTTCCTTGCTGACGGAGACACCACACCATATACCTCTTAAATATGCATCTTTTATGTCAGCATGTGAGTGAGCCTTTGCTGGATTGTGCCTTAGAAAGCAGAGCTCAGTCACTGCTATACATAGTTAAGGATCTGTGTCCCCTACTTTGAGAAAAACAGCTAAAATACTGTATTTTAGCTTGTGTTGAAACAGCCACAGGAAGCTCTGTAGTTTTGTTTATTCTCCATATGCTTCCTTCATCAGTTTACTATATTTTTACTTAGAATAATCTCTTTTTTTTTTTTTTAAGTGCTATTATTTAAATGTGTGTTTTAATTTTCTGTGGAGCTGAACTGTGCAAGCTGTTTTGTGGAAATGGAGGCATTGTTACCTGGGAAAGTAATCAATAACACATTTGATTTTTCATTTGTTTTGTCAGCCTAATACTCATATACTGTGTTTGCATACAGACTATTCTCCTAGTAGTCTCCTTTCTGTACTTTCTTTGATCAGCGACTGGCCTGTTGTAATCCTCGGTTCTTGATGCTGTGTGACTTTAAATGTGCTGGACTACCAGTTGCCTTCTGCCTTTATACGTGCAAGTACTCTGGCTACTGTAGTGCATCCCACCAGAATAGCTTGATTATGCCTTAGGTATTGTTGAATGGTGACAAAATGAGTATTTTGAAGGCAAGAGGCTGTTATCTGTATAAACGAACCCCAAACCCTTTAGAATACCCCTGTGGCCCACACTATCTGTAGCACTGTATTGTGCTGTGCCCTGCACCACTTCTGAAAGATTAAGGATAAAAGGTTTTGCCTGCTATGGCTGAAGACACTCGTTGACATAAAGGTGCCAGTCATCTGGTGGAAACATAGACTTTTCACCTGTTAGAGCTCCCGCCTGCTTCAAGAATGAAGCACCATAAACAGATGAAAACCAGCATCTTGCTTCTTCTCATGTTAAAATTCAGATACCTCAGATTGGGTTATTGTCAGCATCTATGCGTCTTCTCTGTACCACTCAAGATTTTGTAGATTTTTGTCTTATTCCCTCAAGGTCCTCTATTTTTCTAAAAGTCTTAGCCCGCTCAACTGTTGCTTAAAAGGATACTGTTTTGTACATTTAGCTAAAGCAATGAGGAACCTTCTAATTCTACCGTATCTTTTCTGAGATAAAGAGACCAGAACTGCGGATAGTATTCATGGTTCATATGTAGCATGGATTTATGTAGCAAAGCAATTATGTTCTCTGCTTTATTTGCTAATCCTTTCTTGATGTTTGACTTGCTTGTTTATTCTCTTATCTCTGCTGACCACCAAACTGCTTATCATGCAACTCAGGAGCAAGGTCTTGGGGTTAATGGACAACTGAGAACAATTCTAACTTCATGTGTGGAAGTCTTACCCCGCACCACCCCCTGCCTAGTTTTACATTTAGTCATGTTGACTCTTATTTGCTATTTTAGATAGATTCCTTGGTCATGTGAAGTACAGTTCATCTCAATCAATCTTCATGCTTATGATGCTGAATAACAGGTCTGACAGCAAACTTTGCCACCCCGTTGGTCACCCCCTTTTTCAGGACACATACAAAAATGTTGGACAGCCACATATACCTGTGGAACTAGTAACCTCCCTCTGTTTCAAGAATTAACTAATTTTTATTGGTTTTCTGTTTCTTGTCTTTTTGATTTTTTTAACTTGTTTATGCAAGGTCCTTCCCTTTTGTACCATGGCTGCTTACTTTGCTAAAAAGTCAGGTATTGTGATGAACCTTCCACAACAGAAGGTCCTACCATGGGAATCTTCACAGTTTCTTCTCCTTTGAAGGCAAATGTGAAGAATTCCTTTGGCCTTAAATCCTATGTGGATGCACTTGGCAAAGTGAGGTAAGTGAATTTAGGCTTCATCTCTATTTTCCAGGACTCTCAATTGCAGCCTCAATATATAAGCTCATGCAGAAAACAAGATTTCACATGTGCATCAATCTTAACATGTCCTCTTGGATTTCTTTGGGGTCCCAGTGCTCAGTGTGTTGGCTGTTTTCAGTCCTGAACCAGCCTCCTCATTCACCCCTGTACTACATATAGGAATTTTTGTCTACCAAAGTCAGTTTCATATATTCCAGTCCCTGACCTAAGTATCTATTAGGCTTTCCAGTGCTAAACATCACAGTGCCTAAGGGCCTTTATTGATGCCTGTGTTGTGAGTTTATTACAGAATCTTTTGCTATACAATATAGTTTCATCATTTGCGGGGAAAAAAAAAAAAAAGATGTGAATAAGCAGCTGGATATTCTGACTGATCACAGAATAACTGTGAACTATCAGCAGAAAGTAGCCTTGAAAAAGGCAAGTATGATCCTAAGGTGATGGCAGAAGAATTCTTAGGAAACAGAAGAGTATTAATATATTAATGCTTTTGTTCAGGGCTTGGGTGAGAGGTTTTTCTGATTTCATGTTCAGTTCTTGTTTCTTATATTAAAAAACAAATGAATAAAACTTAGGCTGGTGTAGATGAGGGTTCCTTGAATGGCTGGGGTAATAAGAATCATTTCTCTTGAGTTTAGAAGAGCTCCCTTTGCTTAGCCTACTGATATCTGAGCATGGATGTAAGGACATCAAAGGTTTAATCCTAGAGAGGAAAATAACTATTTATACTAAAAGCCAAAGGGGGCAAGCAGGCCATGAATTAATTTTAGATATTACATGAAGCTGCTCAGTAATTAGATCCTCCATTTCTAAAGCACCCTTCCACTGTGAACGAAAAAAACCCTTTTTTCAAAATGCAGAACACAAACTAAGTGTTTGTGACACCAGGAGACTGCACTGGATGATCCAGGAAGTGTATTCCAGTCATTCATTCCTAATGTACAATGAAGACTTTCAGGTATCTTCTCTGTGACAGACAGATTCACAAAGATTATTGGCTGTAATCTTGTTTTCTATTATCAAATGAAAGAATTTGAATGAACTTGTTTTATCTAAGGCATGTACAGACGACTGTACTTCTACATGCTTTCTTGTCCTATTCTGGTTTGCCAAGAGCTGTGAATCTTGACTGGTAGACTTAGGTTAGCACAATGCCTGTAATAGGTCTAGCCAGGTCTCTCTGATGTGAATCTCTGATAAGGCTGCATCTTGGCATTGTTTTTTCCATGTTTTCAGCTGGTTTTGGCCCATCCTAGGCAACTGTGTTTTGTAGGAGATCTTCTGGGCCATCAACACAAACAAACAAAAAAAAGTAACTAACTTCTACAAGTCCATTCAGTGGTGCTTTTTGGGACATATTAAGCCAAACTGTAATTGTGTAAAACAGGACAAAGCCTATTTTGATGAAAATTTAGAAATTGTATAGCCAGTAGTTTTCCTTCTCTATGGAGTATGCAGTTACTGTTACAAAGGATTTTGCCATTTTATAATGTAAAGTTTGATAATTGAAGCTTGTCAGGGTTTTATAGATAGGGACTGATCTCATCCAATCTTTTATATACAGTGTATTTCATCTTTGCGGTGATATTCAGCTTTTATTTTTTAAAGAAGCAATTAAAATTTTGGGGCCCTTGCCCTTGACAGAATGCAAGATCGCTAAGCCATTTGTAGCTGATCCGCTTAGGTTTAGTTGTCTGAATACCTGGCTCAGACTGACTAATTCTGTGAGGATGCAGCAAAGCAGGTGTCATAAAGGAACTGCCCCTGTTTTTGCTGAGCTCTTGCTCCTGGATGATATTTGGTGCCTTATAAATATTAACTGAACTGTTGTAATAAAACTGATTTGTTATTTATAGCATGTCTTTATTTTTTGTCATGCATAATTTAGTGTCTTTTAGCATGAATGTAATTGCTAGGCTTTTGGAAATACAATTTATATTGAGCTTAGAGGATGGGAAGAAACAGCTGTGTTCTAGTCTCTGGATTTCTGTAATGTCTCTGCTGCTGCCATATGGTAAAATTTAAATAAATAAACATGATCACAGCATATATTCTATGCTAATCCAGTTTTAGAGTAGTTTGTGAAGATAGTCATTATTTAGACATTCGTTGGTCCTGTTAGTCTGTTTCTTCTTAAGTGAACATCTTCATCTCACAGAAGGGAAAACAGATTTGGAAGGAACAACAGCTCTCCACACCTACCTATCACTAAATCCCTAACCCAAACAGGTTTTTTTTACAATAGTCAGATAAGAAGTATATTTCCTATACAGCTTAATCAAAATTCTCTTTTATATGTGTCAAACTTACCTACTTTTTTTATAACCTACAAAACTACTTTATCGTCATTTAGCAGGCTATACAGAATCTGCTTGTTCAAACTGGTTGTGATAATCATCTTTTTTTCTGGAGCATCTCACGATAGTTGCCTTGACTGACATGAGGTCATTGAACTGTTTGCTTATTGCTATGGACCTCTTTGTTACTAAACACAACTTTATCCATAGCTTGAAAGTTGTTGTAAACTCTGGATGTGGTCATCATTTTGAAAACACGAAAATCAGAACTACAAGAAAATCTTTTAGGTACAACAATTACAATTAATTTTGCATATTTATTACCTACATTCTACAGAAAATCTGTACCAAGAGAGAATTTTATCAGTAGTGTGACATCACTAGAGTGATCCCTCATGCCAGTAGGATAAATGCTTGTTATATGTGATTATCCATTATCTTAGAACTTGGCAATTTACTGCATTCAGGTGATACATAACTGTCCGATTTGGATTGAACTTCAACACAAAGTACTTGTGCAGAAATTAGCTTTTTTTTCACAGCATTTATTATAGTGAACTTCAAATTCTATATGAAAGTATAAATCTTAACAAATTGGTTTTTAAACAGAGGAATATGAAAATGGCCTATTTCAAAGTCTTTGATCATAAACTATGAAAGTAAAAATGCATAAAAATTCTCAGAGAATTCTGGGTTTACTCATGCATTATATGGTCTAAATAAGGGAATTAAATACTTTATTGTTTTAATCCATAAAATTCTCCAAAACCTTGCCTTCCAGGCAAAACTGAGCATAGCTGCATCTTAACCTTCTGTTACATTTGTAATATATTGTAACTTTCTTCATTTAGGATCTGAACAACATCTTTACCTTCTTTGTTACTAATTTTGCTTGAGGAAGGACTTCAGGATTAAGCTATTAATTTCTCACTGATATAAAACTTTCTAGCTAATCCAAAGGTAAGCAGAACACAAACCTGTTTTATACTTAATATAAGCTGGACTTATAGATTACTTTCTGCAGGCTCACATTGTTTTAAAAGACTATATTTTTTGAGTGACTTAAAAAAATACAGTCCCTGTATTACTGCTGAAGTGTTAAATACAAATAGTTGATACCAGAACATTTCAAAATGAATTCAAACTATAATTAAAGGATTAAATCCGTTCTCTTCATTCAGAGCCACTAAGTTGAGAATACTTGCAGAAATCTTATTTTGGATTTACTTAGCCTTACTTTTTCTTTTTCTATGCCTGATATGAACGTGAATACAATACAAATACATTGAGACAAATTGCCTATGATTAAGCACTCAATCAATTCTATTGCGCTTGCACTATCTTGTTTGCAATTGTTACCTGTAACATTATATAACAAATAACAATTACTGATCTAATGAATAAGAAGAATTAATATCTATGGAACAGTATTTGATCAACAAAAAACCAAACTAATAATCAAGTCTGAAGTGTCTTTCCTTTCTTAGAAAATTCACCTCCTTTTCCTTCCTTTAGAAACCCAACATACAAATGAGTTCAGTTCTCTCATCAGAGACCACAGTAGGTTTGGTGTCAGGGGAGCACTCTGGAAAAGGGTCAAAGCTAATCCTGCTATCTCTGTTATTTTATGAATCAAACCTCCCTTCAGTTTAGAGCAAATTCTTTGCACAGGTATCAACAGCAGATACATGCACTTAAAAAATTCTATGATGTTACTTTCGGGTTATGAGGAACAGCAAAACAAGAAAGATCTAAGTAACCTCTTTCAATCATAGTTTTTACATGTATTACATATTTGCTGGTTTTATGTACATATGCATGTGCATGTTTGCTCAGCTATCCAGAAAACCACAAAAGATGGCAAAGAAAACTAGACACAAGTCTATCAATAAGATAAGCCAGTGTAGGTATCTAGCAGGACACAGCACCTGAAACTGGCACAAGCTTCTCTTCCTATACTCTTTCTAAAGACTTAGGAATTTAATCTATGAATCTTCAACTCACGTTATTTGTCTTTGAGCATACGACCCTGAAAGCTTCAAATACATCAAAAAATACATATACATCTAAGTATCTTTGAGTAACTCAGAAAATGCAAATATCCCGGAAAAATATTGGTTTTCATGTGGAATGCATTTATAATAATATAAAAAATTGTCAGATTTCAACTGTTTCTGAATTTCTAAATTAGCCACATAATAGAACTAGCTACAGTTTGGATTTTAGAAGAATTAGAAATATGCATCATGGAATATATAGCTGGAGGAACATGCAAAAGAGGCTTATTAAAGGAATCTTTGAACTGAAGAACATCTGCAGATGAGAAAACTGATGAAATAAGGAACTAAGCACATGAAGTGGGATGAACAAAACAAAGAAAATTTACTCAAAGCTTTAGTTGTGTCTTTGTTGTCAGTGTTTGAGAAAAGATTCATATCTCGATATTTTTGTATTTTATCGAGATCTTGGTAAGGACTAAGCTAGCAGGCTTATATGGGGAAAAATTACTGTTCTTATAAGGACTAACATATGGTCATGGAATAAATTTACTGAGCTGCCTTGTAGCAAAAAAATGGTACTAAATGTAAGAAGTGTGTGTCTTTGGGTTAAAAATTCTGTAGAAAAAATATTTTTGGTGAAAACAATGAAAGTCCTAAGTTTCTGGTGCTGGGTTAATTTCCATGGCTGGAAGATAGCCTTGGAGCTGTGGGATCTGGAGTCACTGGCGTCTTTAACTCATAGCTGTTTGCCTTAAACGTGTAGATTTTGAAAAAGCAGCTTCCCCAGGAAGCTTGGAGGAAGGTGTTTTGCACCAATTTTACACTGGGTTTTTGTGATCCCAATAAGAAAGGCGCTCAGACTCTATGAAGTGTTATTTAGAATGCCATTTATTGGAGCTAACAATATAAGGAAAGAGAGGATAGTATAGACAACACCCTTTCAGATGCTGGGCACAAGGCATTGAACGGGCCTCCATTCAGGGCACAGCACTCTGTGCTAATGCCATCCATGGAAATTTACGCCATTTTGGTCTTTTGAGCTTTTACATGATTTTCCTAATATGGGCTGGGGTTTTGTGTAGAAATGTGTAGAAATTTATAGGGAGATTTTCACAACAGAAAAAAACAGTAGTCTTTTTTTTTTTTTTTTAGAAGATATGTATGTGAAAATACGATGCTTACATTTAATTAGCTCAGTCCTGAGATTGTAGCCATAATTACATTGGTTTAGTCCCTGTATGGAGGGGAGAAAAACCCATGTACAGCAATAAAGGTGATTGTTAATATGTCAGACAATATGATACTTTATCAAGACCAGCTGAAATAAAGCAGAATTAATGGCGTAATGAAGATGAGTCACAAGAGACCAGGAACACCTCTTTTTTTTTTTTTTTTTTTTTTGGGGAATAACCTTAAAAAAACGTTAATTA
>NW_009198032.1:14578-15615 GCF_000690835.1 Fulmarus glacialis
GCTGAAGAAATGCTGAAAGTCCTGAAATTTCATTGCATTAATCTAGAGGTCTGAGTCTCCTTCCTGCATAGTCCTGGGGATAACTTCTGTTCTTATCTAAAAGTCAGACCCTATGTGTGCAGTTTATTCAACCTGAACTGTACATGAAAATGGTTCAAGGGGCTAGAAAAGGCAAGGGGCCCTCATCCAAGCAGGAAAACATCTTTGGAAGTGATCCTTTATTAAATGCAGCAAAGAAAGTGTGTATGCATGCCAGAAATGAGCTTGCTTTTTTCTTTTTTTTTCCCTTTTCTTCTTTTGTTTAAAGGAAATTTTGATAAAATGTTAGAAGTCCTGTTTTTTTTATTATTCAGAATTAAAATTCAGAATGTACTTTGTCAACTTCTTCAATTTTCCATTTGGCAGACATTGCTTTCCCTTATACAATCATCCCCCACTACACACTCATCTTTCTCTTTCTCACATGGCTTACAGTTAATGCAGTTGTTTACTTTACAACAAATAGATAGCACAGACAACATCCAGACAATTCCGGGAATAGCCTTCGTTTAATCTGCTATTATTGCAAAAACAGTCAGTGTAGCTTCATACTTGTGTTTTTTGCTCATGTTACAGCAAAATCAATATAGGACTTTATTGGCATAGTTGAATTTAAACAAATGCAGTTACAGGTCTATCTTTGTTAGCAGTACACTAGTAGTCTCTAGGTCTGCATTATGTTTCTACTACAGAGTGCTCAACCTGTTGTACAATGCACCGGCCACATCAGTATGACTGCGGCAAGACAGTGTCCATGTGCACAAACTGCCCTTGCTTCTCACCTTTCTAAGGACTCATGGTGTTCTGAGAGACACGTGCCTCATGCATACCCTAAGACTGCCTCATCACACCTTTTATTAGATGCAAGCTAATATGAAACAGCTGTAGCTTTTCGGTTTTCACTCTAATCTTGGTATGAGGCTATGCTCTTGCTTCCGCTGCCATGATTGTCAAGCGTAAGGTGGCTTGTAAGCCACCTGGATGCTTACAAGTCTATG
>NW_009198033.1:0-46427 GCF_000690835.1 Fulmarus glacialis
TATTACAAAATTTCCCCTTTACCTGCAGTGCTTAAAACCATCAAACACAGTACTGAATCTAGAGCTCTGTCCCAGCATAACCGTATTGCCTTTAGGAACGAGATACGCAATAGATTCTAGAAAATATTCTCAAAGCAACGAAGTGAAGCCAGCAGCCTATTCCCTAACACATTTGCCTGTTGTCCACCTCCTACAGAGCTCTTTAGTAGCACGGCATCAACAGGAGGTTGCAGGGGAGTGGAGATAAAGGACAAGCGTAAAAGGCTGGTTATGTCTCGTGAAAGAAAAGGAAGGTAACGGCTGGTGCTGCTGCGTCAGGCCAATTTTGCGGGAGACCCCACATTAAGCCAATTTCTCTGGCAATCCCCCTCCCCGGTTAGATGCTTCAGGATGCCTCTCACCTACTTCAAAGACCCCACTGTCATTCTCACTCAGGGTCAGTCCCCACTGACTCCCTTTACTGCTGCCCGGGAGGGCAGGGGTGTCAGAAGGAAAATCCATCTGATTTAGCATAAAAGCTAGGGGTGAGATGAAACACCCTTTGGAGGTGCCTACAGCTACAAGGAGCCCATGGTGTCCAACTCTGGATTTCAACATCCCACTTTTCCATTGCTAACTTGGGCCAGCTGGTTTCATTTCTGTGCAGTAATTAAATTCAGCTAATTAAACTGAGCTGCTGTTACCATGCATTCCTAAAGCCTCCGTTTCAGAAACAAGATGATGCATTAACTCTCTTTCTGGCTTTTTTTAGCATGGTTTTAGCCCATTTCACTGGTGGATAAAAGTATGCAAATAGTCCTCTTAAAGGATCAAGCAAAATGAAGGTAAATAAAAATTGCCACACATTCCTTTTTAAGATCTTGTGATTCTGAAGTCACCTTCCTGATTCTGAGATATTGATTAAAAACTCTGAAAGCTTATTCCGGATAATCAAATTAAAGCTGCCTGTGAGAACCTGAAAAACAATCTCATAATACTGAGTGATAAAATGGCAGATGAATTTTAATCTCCATAAATGCAAAGAAATGCACAAAGGGAAAAATAACCCTAACTGTGCATACACATACATACGTAATGATGGGCTCTAAAGTAGTTATTACCATTCAGGGAACAGATCTTCAAGACACCAGTTTAAACCCAGCGGTATTCAAAAAGCAAACAGAATGTTAGCAATCTCAGGAAAGGAATTGAGGCTAAAACAGAAAACACCATTATGCCATCGATAGCGCACTCACATCCCAAGTATCGTGCGTAATTCTGGTCATTCAACCCAAAAAAGCACGTAGCAGAACTAGCAGAGCCACTGTCATCAGAGGCTTGGAAGAGCTCATTTGCAAATGGGAGATTTAGTGAACTAGGATTCAAAAAAAGATATCACAGGAAGGCATATGATAATGGTATATGAAATAAGTAATGATATGGATAAAGTGGATAGCACTTTTCATAATAAAACCCCCATGATTACCTAGTGAAAATATCAACAAGCAGGTAGCCAACAAAGAAAAGTTTTTTTGGTTTGCTTTGGTTTTGTGTTTTTTCCCCCCGAGAACACATAACTGAACTGTGGATCTCATTGCCCCGGGAGGCTGGGAAAGAGGAAATTTTAGATGGCCCTAAAAGGGAATTAGATGCATTTATAAAGGATAGTTAAGCACAATGATCCTTAGGGAGCCTGCAGCTCAGACATTCTTTAAGATACTGAGCGATAGGAAGTAGGAAGTGTGAGAGGGAGATTATGTCTGCTTTGTTTCTTGCAGTCTTTTCCCAACCATCTGCTCCGAGCGGTACTTAAGAGACAGGATACAGGTTAGGCAGAGAGCTATTCTCAGCCAGTAAAGCAGACCTTATGTTCTTACTATGTTTCCCTCACTATGTGTAAAGGAGGAACTTATCTTTATTCAGCACAAGATTCAACCTTCTTTCAACTATGGAATCACAACAAAAAAATCCAGAATTTTAATTCGAGTTCTAATTCTAACATCCTAATATAAACAAATAACTCTAATCCACTTAACAATGTATTATTTTTAAAGCAATTTGTATAGTTGCTAAAATAGAATGAAAACCAGGTTTCATTTGTCCAGGAATAAAAGCAGCTTTAAAACTATGGATATCTCTACTTTTTCTTGTCAATAACACACATAAGTTTAGACCAAAAAGACTTCTACAGCTAGTCATCTAGATATGTAATAAAAGTTTTTGTAGGACTATACTTTCCCAGTTCTGACTGCAGTCTATGAAAACTACCAACATTGAATATGCCTGAAAGAACTGCAATGAATAGACTTGCTTTTATACAAACCTAGTGCATTATTCTGGTGCTGAAGGTTTGAGCAAGTTGTCTTTCCTTACCTTCCAAGAAAAAATTATTTATGCCAAAGCACTTTACAAAGAAAAATACAACTTAAAACTATGATAAAGCCCATCACACTAGCAACATTCTGTAAAATCAAAGCTGAGGTAGGCATTCCATATTCATTTCAATTGAGCGTTAGCCATACGTGATTTTAATTTTAACAGTAGCAAGGAATTTGGCATCTCTTGTCAGGGACTCTCATCACAGCATGACAAAAATCCCATTGTATGAGCTATGCAGCCTGAGAACACCTGATCACAGTTATCCTTTTAGTTCAACTCCTCTGATGAGCAATTTCCAAAGGCAATGTTTTAAATTTGTGGAGAAAATATATCTCTGGCAAACTCAAAGATTTACAGTGATGGGAATACATTACATAGAAGGAGAAGCTCCAAGAAGAAATCCACAAGTCTTTCAACCAGTTTAAAAGCTTATCCTGCTTTGCTTGGTGTTACAAAATTCTGTGTGCATGAATATATGCAAAGCTGAACTAGCATTTGGCCACATATAATGTTTAAAAAATAAGAGCTGGGACTCAGTTCTCAGAAGGATCAAATCCATGGTGGCACTATTTCAACCTCAAATTCAGCACAAGTCTGTACAAAATCTCAGCTGATGGGCACTGAGTCACATGAAAGGCAATGTACAACAGCAAAAGCTGAAGGGCAATATTCCCAGTTCAAACATCTCTCAGTTGCACATGACAGTAATGAATTTCGATATTCTGCTTCCCTTATATAGCTCCCTACAGCAACATCAGTGGGAGATCTGCATACCTAAGGAGAGCAGAATAGCAAAACAGAGAACCAGCGGCTCAGAAGTTATGGTGATTAGAATGGTAGAAATAGCTAGATTAGGTCCATAGGACATGAGATGAGCATGCCCTCACTATTGCCCGAAGTACAAGCATTAAATCGACCACACTAATAACTGTGAATGCAGTTAACTGTGAACTGAAATATGTGCAAATTCATTATCTCTGTATAACATTGCACATGCAAAAGGAACATAAAGCAGAATTAACTTTTTAATCCAAGTCGCCTTTTTAGGAACACAGGTATTTGTTTTGCAAACAAATTTGTTTTTTAAACAAAAAAGTAATATGCAAATTCTAGCAAGCAGTGTAGCAAGCAGCAAGTAGGCAATATTGTTCTACTTACCATGATCATTTCACTAGGCCAACAAAAGTCCAAAACCACAACTTAACTTCTCAAAAATTAACACCCCAATTTAATGAATAATCTAAACTACTCAATAGAAGTCATATATGGCACTATGAGACCAGATATCATAGGGAAGCATGAGAACAGAAGGATGGAAAGAATAGAAACTAAAGGTGATAAAATCCTTCAAGAATTTGACAAACAAAGACATCAAGGGAATAAAACACAGCAAGTTCAAACAATTTTGAAAGTCCCCTGTGTAGTGAACAGCTATTAGATAGCGTGACTTTTAATAGCTGAGAAGCCATACAATTTAAGGTCTTTCCATGCCATTTTTCAGTACAGAGCAACAGTGTACAGTCTTGCATATTAATGTACAGCTTGCAAATACAGGCATATTCTTTGAGTTGTGAAGAGGCAAGATAAGTCAAATAGTGATGGGGACAGATGCCCAAGCAGAAATATCATAGCACAGAAAGTGACCACAGAGAACTGAGGGGTAGAAAAGTACACGGAAATATCTGTGTCTTTGAACAAAGTGGATCACCAGAAAAAAATGGCAGTTTTAATGAATACTAATGGAGGTTACAACTTGCAATAGCTTAATGACCCCCATTAAATCTACTGAAAAAACAATGATGAGACTGAAAAGTCTATAAAATCGCCTGCCCCCTAAACCACCAATGATGGCAGAGCTTTCCCACTCCCACAGCTGAACCAGAAAGAAATGAAATTTTTCTTCTAGTCCAATGGAGGAAACTAGGGGATCAATTCCAGGCAGAAACTCTTAAAAGATGAATGTCTGAGTATACGAAATATATCAGTCCCAAAATAGCTAAAGCTGACTTCGTTCACCCTGTTTGTAACGGTGAAAATTTCTAAAAAACTGACATAAGTTGAACATAAATTGGTGGTCACACAAAAGGCATAGGATGAAAAGCATAAGCTCCATCTTGTGAGAGCAGTGGCAGACACTTTCAGATTCAGTAGCTGCACATGACCATGATGGATCTATCAGAGGTTGCTGTAGTATCTCTAAAAGTGTTTAATTATGAAAGTGTTATACAATTTTTCTGGATACTTTTTGGACAGAAGGAACAGGACTTTCATGTATGGATAGAATGTTTCTATTTCTGTAATAAGAAAACTGGGATCACTGAAATTTTCTTAATGGAGTAAAAAAATGCAGAATTGTGTTCTTCTGTAAGGGAAAATCCTGCTCCCACAAGTAAATGTTCTATTATAGAGAAGATAAACTATAATTATAAATTCTATAAGCAAAAATTTTTCTTGTAAAAAGGGAAAATCACAGACTACTTAAGAGAAAATAAATAAGAGAAATCCAGCTGGGATTGAAAGAGGAGAAAGGTGTCTGCTAGTTAAAAAAAAAAATCCAACCCTCCCTCACCCCTTGCTCCCTCCCTCCCAAAAAGCAGAACTTTTTGACAGAGCAATTAATGTCTTTCATGGTGGTATCAGTGCTGAAAGACGAAATCAAAACTTGTAAAACTAAAACAATTCTCACATTTTTCAAAGTCCATTTGAGCAAAATTACATTGAAACAAAGTGCAATGTCTAGTACATTTAACTATGCAGACAAAAGAAGCTGTGGCTTCTGAGTTATCTCCAGAGTCAAGCAGAGCAAACAATGTTATCACTGCAGTGCCCCTACACTACAGTAGGTTATCAACAGTGAGATGTTATCTAGACTAAGTAATTTCTCAGACAAAATTGCTAGTTTGCACTATTGTTAATAGTTTTGACAGCAAGATACGACTTTTTTCCTCTCCTTCATGCACCAGAAGGAAGAGGATCCCATGGAAGAACTGGGTGTTACTCCTTTCTACAGGGAAGCTCCCTGGGCAGCCTCCCAGTCTCAGGAGTTACCAGAATCTGGCCTGCATGGCTACAGAAATATGCACATATGTAGATACATAAGTATGGCTCGTTTGTGTTTGTTTATAGCAAGTGCCTACATTTATCTGGAATCCTCTGCATTTCTATGGCCTTTTCATTTTTACAGTTGCATAGAAAACAAAGATGCATCAGAATGTGTAATCAGAAATTATTATTTTGATGAAACATTAGACTATCTTCTGTAGGATTTAATTACATATAAAGATTTGATGTTTAAAAGAAACAAATTCTAACATTTCCCATCTGGATTCCAGAATATTGCCCGTTTGCCTCATCAGTCCTTTGTTCCTATCTTTACCAAGCACAGGGTTTTCTCATATCCAGAGAGATTTTTCCCTCTTTATCTTTCTATGCTGAAATAATTCTAATATTTTAAGGCATCACAAATCCAAATCTCTTTTTATATAACCTGCAACACATTCTCCACACCTCTGCTTTTTATACTTTCCACCTTTTATGGCCACTTATGCTACTCCAAAGCCTTCCACTACTAATCCAGAAAATGCGGTTCTTCCCTTCCCAACTGTTCTGCAGCAGCCACCATCCACACACTAAATACCTATGCGTTCCTCCCACTCGGGCAGATACACTTCTCAAAAAGCTTGAAATGTTACCACAACATTTTTTTTTCTCTCCCACAAACAGTTCTTATCTGCCACTGGGTCTGTAAGGGTATTAGTCATGAAAGACAGTAGCTTTTTAAAGTGCTGAGTTACCTGTCAAATCTTAAATACAGGACATCTGTGCTCAGGCAGGATTTTCCAGCTCTATTTAACAGGGACTCCAACATTCATTTTGAGGAATTAGGCTAGAACCAAAGCCCAGGTCTCACAAAAAGAAAATTACTGAGACCTTTTTTAAAGTGTATTACAAAAATAAAAAGAAAATGGAAGTCAGGAAGTCATAAGTATAAGGAAATCAGTTAACACTAGGTGGAAACCCTGAGGTAACTGTATTTGCGAAGCTCAACTGCTAAAGGTATGGAAAAGTTTGGATTCATCTTCTCTTGCCTATAAATGCATTGCATTATAAGCAAAGAACAATCAAAGAATGTTGAAAAAAATGACAAAGAATCTGCCTTTAAAAGTATCTGAAAAATAGTGAGTGTTACTAGAGATATTAGCAAGTCATTATATTTCTTATTTGGTAGCAATATGCTTTGAAAGGATTGCCAGGAAATACCCAACAGGTCTGCACAACAAGGCAAACTTTCCATCCAAAAACACCAAATAGTTTTTAACTTCTAAATTCAATGAAATTGCTGACCTTCTGGATGAAACTTAAAATGAGGCCATTATGAAGATTAATTTTTAAAAAGGAGAAGATTCCTTTTTCATTAATGATCTCTGTTAAAAACAAAAGCTTTCATAAAAAAGCCAGAGGGAGGAGAAATAATAAAAATTAAGGTAGCTGGACATATTGTAATGAATATAATCCCACAAGCCCCTCTTTGTTAAATGTATCATGCTTCATTGCCATTTAGAAGTCAAGGATTGAAGGATTAAGGCTATAGAGAGAATAGGAATAAAAATCATGTACTCTGATTTCTACTTACGATTGAATAATATTTCAGAAGGAATTTCAACCTTTTGTCCTTTATTGGCATCAGGGCCTTGAGTATGATCTTTGCTAAATATGGTGTTGTGAATTCTTTTCTATGTGAAAAGATTTTCCTTCAGAATTTCCCACATTGGACTATTCCTTTCAACGGTCCTTGTAGGAATATTTCAGGCCACCTCTATTCTCATACCACACAATGCTTGCATTTTAGTGGCAAAAATCAACCTCGTGCAGGTAGTGAGAATTTTGCTACTTGCTTCAGTGGTGAGTGGAATCCAATTTATAGCTCATTAAAGATGTGAATTGTTAAAACTCTGGCCTTGTTTCTCCTGATGAGTTTAAAAATCTCTCTCCCTACCTTTTAAATTTCATTACACATTCCAGCTGAAAACTACTTAAGCTTAGCCAGTTAACTTGGCAGCAAAATGAAAAAGGAACGCTATCAGAAACTGGACGTGAGGAGCTCCATCAGTGCCAGCAGAAACTCAAGCTGCCATCGCCATTTTGTGGTGGTTATGTAGCCTTGGACCATCATTCAGTTGCAGTGTAATTTAAACTGTACTATTGTGTTAGGTCCAGTTTGCTGGCTCTGTTTTGGGGTCCGTCACTGGTGAATGTGTTTATTTTATTCTGAAATTAAATTATAATTTGAAAAAGTTTTACAAAATAACAGTCAAGCTTTATTGCCTTTTTAAAATGTATTATTCATTGTATCTTACATCACTCACGAACATGCTGCATTCCTTACAGTGGGCATTTATTATACATGTTATAATAAAGCCTTACACTGTAAAGGGCCATATATCAAAAATAATACTTCATATCTCTATGAACTTTTTCAGTTGAGAATCTCAGAGCATTTTACAAGCAAGTAAGTTTCACAGCCACATGAAAGGGGTGTTTACATGACCCTCTTTCATAAAACACTGAAACTTGAAATGATTTGTTTTCGGAACATCATGACCTAACTAGAATGAAAGCCTGTGATTTTCCTTATCAAGGACCATGGGACAAGTTTGTAGCTTCCTCAGCCTGCATTTACAGCCTTTAAAATCCTCAGGTCGCTGGAAGAGTTACTAGTGGGCTGACAATACCTGTACAGGCAGGGATCCTTGCAGCCTGTGCGCTGTGTCAGCAGGCAGCCACAGGATGCCTCCAGGTCTCGGGCATCTCCCCATTGAAACACACCATCTGGGTGAGCAGTGAGAGCAGTGAGAGCAAGACAGCCAAGTGCTAGCTGACCAATCAAGGAAAGTCGACATTTTTTCTATTCTTTTATTCATTCTTGTCCTTGCAATTACCAACTCTATTTAAGATTAAGGTATTTGTATGTCTGAGATTGTGAGAAACTGTAAGGGTTCTGAAAGCAAAGTAATACTTAATAGTCCATTACAGCTTAAAGGACTTGTCTGTCACACTGATAAGTGCACTCCAAGGAAGTGCTCTGTGCACCCAAGAGTTTCCCCAGGGAGATTCCAGCAGGTTGCCGGCTGGCCCCAAGGCATAGACAGCCAAGGCATGTACATGTGGACAGCTTTTTTGACCTCAATGTTATTCAAGGATGAAGAAGAATTACTCTTATAAGCTGTATCACGGCAGCCAGGTTGTCCAGAGAAGTATCTTCTGAACTCCTAGGAAGAAACACTGATGAGGTGCCCCCTTTCCTATTTTTATTATCATTATTGTGACTTTGGCATTGAAGGTTTTTTTGGTCAATTAATGTCCAGACAGTGTTGCAAGCACAAAATGCCCTTCAGAAGGTCATGACAGTTCAAGAGATTTCCTGTTATTAATTGACCCAAAATTCAAAACGCTAGCTGAAAAAAACATGTTCAGTATGTACTTAAATAACAGAAAAAATTAATTGTGATCAATATTATTACAAGTAATGCCACCTCCATTACAAAACTAATGGCATTAAATACTGTTTAAAAATGGGGTTAATAAACTGCAAAACAGAGTTCTGAGTAAAAACTCTGTGGTTTAAAGGTGCAATATTCTTATCATTTGGAAACACCTGGATTTAAGTCAAAACTGGAAAGGAATTTGGTAGTCTGTCAATCCATTTCCAAATTCCTAGTCATTTGTTCATATCACAAAGCCACCAGGCAGGAGTGTGTGATGGGCAGTCCCCACTCAGAAGTGACTCAGGCCTGGAACAGGAAGGGTTTTGATGTCTGAATTGAAAAGCATTTGCAGAGCAGTATCAAAAGTTTGCAGCAAAATGACTCATGTGTGCCTGGCACTCTCAGCTGAACTCTCTAAGCATTGCTTACTTGCCCTTGGGAAAAAAACCAACAGTCCTTGGCACAGCAACTCAAACCATCCCAGAGGAGACGGTTTAAAATATCTAGGGACAATGTCATGCTCTACGTTGCTCTCTTATTTTCTCTCTGGATTGGTTAATCTGACATCATATTCTGCACCCCACCTGGCAGAGGAGCTTACTCAACATGTTTTTCTCACTTGCAGGATAGTATTTTTCCCAGGCTGTAATAGAGAAAGTTGGTGTGTTTTAAAATAAAAGAAATGGGTCCTCACACATTTTTTTGAGAAACATGTATAAGCCCCATCCTCAAGAGAGGAGCCAGACTCTGGCTCTTAGATCGATGTGATACTTCAGAGCCTTGAATATTTTGCTAAGCTCTGGAGAGGATCAAGATTCGAGATGCAAGCTTATGATTAACCTTTCCTCTTCTCTATCTTCAGCTATCTCCCTCTTCACTGTACAGCCTTTCTGGCTTGTCATTTTGTACTCCTTGTGATTCCCTACCCACAAATAAATTCCCAACATGGGGATCTGGATTCCCTTTCAGGCACCGGGTCACCACATATCAGATGTTGCAGCAAGTACCCGATAGGTGCCCATATCAGCTATGATGGGGAATTCTTTGCTTTTCCCTTCAGAGAAAGCACCTCCTCAGCCGTATCCTATCCATCATGATTGTGCACGACTCTTCCTCTCCCATTTGAAATCACTTAACATGTCCATATTGAGACATAACGGATCTTTTTCATGGAAAATAGCATTTAGACTCCAGTGAAGAAGAGTTAAACCCACTTTAAATATTTCTGAAATTTCACTTGAGATGGACAGGTGGATAAACAGAAAGTTTTTTCAATGTGGCTGGCAGCTGTTTTTTATTAACTGAGGCCAACAGGAATAATAAAAGATAACATAGACTAACTAAATTTTTATGAATTGCACAGGTGCCATTGACCATGGACTGAAAACTGTATTAGAGACAGTCGTCTTTATTTATCTGTGGCTTAGTCATATGTTATAAATTAGCATTAAGATAAAATTCTCCAAGACAGCTGAAAAATTGCACATATGAACTGCTAATAAAATAAGCAAAGGTCTCTATACATAGTCATATCTCATTCTATATAAAACCATTATTTTATATGGTGACCTATTCAATAACCAACAACATCCCAGCATTTGACAAAAAGAATTAAGCTATGCTGGTACAAAGTCTAAAAAAGAGCTCTCCTCAACATATTTCCAATAGCAAATATAATTCCCTGGAAACAAGGTTTAAAATAGTAATGCTGGTAGACCCTTGACTATAGTGGAACAAATGGTACCATTTAACACACAATGTAACTAGCACTTAGCATTAGATATCAATCATGATTTGTATAATTTTAGGAGTTCTTGTTTTGATCAAGAAAAAAACCTACTTTTCTGAAGATGATATCTCTTTTTACTTCGGTTTCCTGGGAAAATGAACTTTATGGGTTCACACTGTCTGTCTGTTCACCATTTCCCTCTGTTAAAGTCTATTGTTAGTTTTCAACTAAATTTAGCTGAGACACAGATATCTCAAAGATAAATACATTGCCCCTGCATCAGATAATGTTATACCCTGAGCTCAGCAGGTACTTGTCTGGCCTGCACAAGCCGATTTGGTTTGCAGAGATAACTTAAAAAAAAAAAAGCCTTTTACAAGGCTGAGAGACAAATTTGTAGGAGGCAACGAGCAAAATACCATGCTGAGAGACACAGTGCTCAGGATCACGCAGCACTAGACAAAACCTAAAAGCTAGCCTTCTCTCCCAGTTCACATTGGGATCCATTCATTCAACAGAAACAGGGGCTTGGTCTGGAGTTGCAAGATGTCCTGCTATGGCTGTGTCCACTCAACAGTGTAGGGCACTTCCTCCTCATTCCACATCCTCCTCTACCCATGTACAGCACTGCTCTGTCCAAGTTTCACATGTAAATCTCTGATATGGATTCATCCCTGCCCTGGTTTCGGCTGGGATAGAGTTAATTTTCTTCCTAGAAGCTGGTATAGTGCTGTGTTTTGGATTTAGTATGAGAAGCATGTTGATAACACACTGATGTTTTAGTTGTTGCTAAGTAGCATTTACAACAGTCAAGGACTTTTCAGCTTCCCGTGTTCTGCCAGGTGCACAAGAAGCTGGGAGGGAGCATAGCCAGGACAGCTGACCCAAACTGGCCAACGGGGTATTCCATACCATATGACGTCATGCTCAGTATATAAACTAGGAGGTGTGGTCCTGAAAGCAGAGATGGCTGCTTGGGGATGGGCTGGGCATCGGTTGGCAGGTGGTGAGCAATTGCATTGTGCATCACTCAATTTGTATGTTCAACCATTATTATTATTATTTTCCCTTCCTTTTCTGTTCTATTAAACTGTCTTTATCTCAATCCACAAATTTTACTTCTTTTTTCTGATTCTCTCCCCCCTCCCACTGGGTGGAGCGGGGGGAGTGAGTGAGCAGCTGTGTGGTGTTTGGCTGCCTACTGGGTTAAACCACAACAATCCCACTCAGCCAAAAAGTCCCACACTCCTTTGTACCCTAGACTGCTGTAAGATTTGGTTTCAAACTGTATCACTCTACTGCTACTACTTCAATCAAATGAAAACCTATTTGTAGGTAAGTATTTATCTGCTACAAATTGCCATTAGTGGGCACTGCCACACATAAATGGTATCCATATAAGATGAAAGTTCAGTACTTGGTTTCCAGTGAAAATATGTACAAGGGAATCAAGAAGTACTGGTTTGCCCATAAAACCAGCAAGCCTATGCCCAAATGCATCTACAAAACAAAAATATGAAGGATTGATATGTCTTACTACAGCATCGTGAAGAATCAGGTAAACAATGACAAAATATTTCTTACTATGTTTGTGATTTACTTTAAGTTGCAATGTAGGATAGAGTTATGCATATGCTTAACTATAGAGCAGCTTGCACTCACTAAAAGGAAGGAGATGTATGCAGACAGACATTTGAGTCTGATCACGACAGAAATGCTCAAAAATTCTGTGTAAAAAAGAAAAAAAAAGTGTGGCTAAAAGTACTGAAAAAACTGCTTGTGTCATAAAGCAGTCTGAGTCACATCTATTTTTTTGATGAAAAAAAATATTGATAGGTGTTCAGTATGAATTAAAACAAGAAACCAAGTGCTCCAGTTTTGAAACCATTTCTTACTCATTTTATATGTTCAGTTGCAAAATCTTTACAAGTGAAAAGAAAAATTATTTATAAATAAAACAAAACACTTTCAAACACCAGCAGATTTTTAAGATGCTCATCATGAAACAGGAATTATGGAGGTTAATGATAATACCAATTACTTATTATTTCTTTTCATTATTTATTTTTATTCCATATAAATAATCATCTCAAAGAAAGAAGAAAAGTATCAGATAGCAAATACCAAAAAGAACAATGAATTTAAAATCTTGGTTTTTAAAGTAGTAAAGTGGGTTGAATTTTAATAATAATAATAATAATAATAATACCTCATAAATCTACAGGATCTCTTTGTATAGTATTTATTTGCTGGCAGCTGAAGTTAGAATGGACATATGCAATGTTTCATTACGTGGTTTGAACTCTTAACAAGAAATTTAAAATATATTAAATGTAAGAAAGATGAGACAGACAGTCCTAAATTTTATTTCTTTCATGCCATCAGTCAAACAAACTAATGACATTATGAAAAGTTACTAATTTTAACAATTTTCAGCATTAAGGCACTCACAAAAAATAATGCAAAATGGTTTGAAAACATTTTTTCTTAAATCTCACAACCATTTAAAGAGGTTTCCAAACTGAACATGTAGTGAACAAAAGTGCACTTGTGTCTCACAAGAGACATGTCCAGTTAAAAATGCACTACATACATAACCCTTCAGAAAAAAGCAAGGCAAAGTGGGCTTATTTACTCATGTGAAAGATTATTGGTTTCCTGGGATAGTTATACCCTTGAGATTACAGATAGCCTAATCAGCGATCATCCTTATGATTCTGAATTTAACATTTGTCTTCTGTTTTGGTTTTGCTGGCAAGAATCATATTAAATATATAAATATGTAAGTTTAAAAATTAAGTTATAGCAGTAAGTCTACAGCTTGGTTTTTTTTTGAGATATTCTGAAATGTTTAAAGATGATGACAGTGTTCTCAAAGAAGGAAAGGGAGCTGAACTCCTGAATTTGTGACTGCGTGTGCACACTGCATGTGCCACAACACACTGCACGTGCCACGACACACTGCATGTGCCACGACACACTGCATGTGCCATGCAAAGCCCTGAGAAGGAACTTTGCTGCCTGGGTGAAAAGGAAAAGGGAGAAGTCCTATATGCCATGAAGTGTCAGGGCAAGGATATATGGAGGTGGAAGGTACTGCTGTTAGCAAAAGGGAATTTGCTTGGAGGACTCAAGATGGGAGATGTCCAATGGGAGATGTCACATGTAGCATGAAACAAGGGGCTCAACTAAGAGAGAAAGACGAAGAGGACAAGGGTAGGTGTGTATGTCACTGGCATGAAGAAGAGCGCTGAAGCTGTACGTGGCACTGAGCTCACCAAAAGGTATCGCCTGTGACTACAGGAATGGGGAAAACGATAACCCGGCAAAATGTGACAGGAGGGTGGGATTCAGTTCAAGATGAAGACACCTAAATGTAGGAGCCTGTCTATATGTCTATAAACAGGTGTTTACATGTGCACCAGATATCTGTGCCCTCTAATTGTCAAAATAGAGCTGATATTCACAGTCAATGAAGTTTAAAGGCAACTCGGCTCACCCTAAATAAACATCTATATTTTGCAGTCAAGTTGGTGGGTGTAGAGGAGATGGAAAGACAGATGACAGATGAATGCTAGGTGAAATCAAAGCTTTATTTATAGTCTTGAGCCTACTTGTATTTGAAAACTAAGAGATAGGAGAAAAGATATTGACATAAAAAGAAAGGGAGGGTTAAGAGTGACGGAGACTACCGATTGGGATGGATTAGTAATTAAATGAGTGAAATTTGTAGTAATGAAATAAGTGAAATTTGACATATCTGATCCCAGGAAATTTCAACAGCTGTTTAATCCCCAAATTGGATAAAGAAGTAAATGTTCACTTTTATCCAGAATGGAAAGTTTCCTAAAATTAATTAAAGAATTTGAAAAATTTAATTACTACATTTCTTAACCAAAAATGAATGTTCTAAAACCTGAGATATTTCATGTCTTTAAGGCTGAACCAAAAATTTCAATATTAAGCTACATTTTTTATTGCCTTATGGGACTCTTTTCCATATTCTTTCCCAAAGAACAGACTCTCTTGGTAGACCCCTCACATAATATACCTGTAATGATGCAAATCCTGTGAGTCTGCTACGTAATTTGACTTTACAGAAAATGTGGCAACCAGGGAATCTAGCTAACAGAAACAAAGAGGGCAGAACTCTAACTTCTATAGTACTCTACAGATAAAAATTGGTTAATCAATGTTGATGTGGAGAAAAAAAAAAAGAAATTGTTTAAAAGAAGTATTCCAATTCAGAAAACCCAAATACTTAGTTCATATGTTCAGGAGAGAAATCACAATTATTTTTAATAAAGTAAAGATTTTCTGGAGGAAATCAGAAATGTATAAAAATTCTAGTTCTTATTGAAAAATTGCCAGTTATTTCTGCTTATTGCTATTATGAAACTCATATGGGCACCATACAAACAGAGAGTAAGAGGCAATTCTTGCTTCAAAGACCTGCCATCTAAGTAGATCTGACAGAGCAAAAGTCGAAGTAATTTGCTGAAACTCACACAGAAGTTCCATGACAGAGACAGAAATAAAGATCAGCCCTTAAAACCTCCTGACCTACAAAGGGGTTTAAAGCAGTGGGTGTCATTAAAGGAAAACAGAAAGAGTCCACAGCACGGAGGCAAAGAAAGCTTGACTTGGTAGAGCTTGTCAATCTCTTGGCAAAGGCATGTGAAAATTTTTCCAAGAGGAGGGATGTGCTGGAAGGTTGGTTCAGATTTTGCAAAGAGAAATGAGCAAGCACTGGGATTTGCAGATACAGAAGCCAGAGAAAATGAGGAAATCGTATTTGGCAAAGGAGTATTGAAGAGCTGAAAGTGGAAGAGAGGAAATGCCTGAAGCAGAGGGGGCCCTCAATATTGCTAGCCCAGAACATCAGGACTCAAATATTGTACGCTGCTTGGACATTGTCTGGTGTGGAAACTGTGTGCTGGTGGCAGAATGAAGAAGGAGGATTTGGCAGGATTTGCACTGAAAGGAGAACACAAAAGTTGGGTTGTTCAAAATGAAAACCTGATTGCAGAATCTGCTAGGTGATAAGGACATCATAATGTATCTCAGTGAATCAATACAAGTTTCAGATGTGACAAAATGAATGTCAATGAAAAACACGAGTTATGCAGAGAGCTATAAAGAAGCAAGGTAAGTATCATTTCCTATCTAAACACCGATGTCTTTCTAAAATTTTGTATCTCTGAGTAAAATGTGCCAGAATAAATCATAAAGTGTAACAGAAAAGATGTTTGGCATAAAAAACATCTACCAAGCCATAGTTGAAAAGCGTGTGAAATTAATCCTTGATCTTACATTAAATCTAAAAAAAAATTCCGAATCCCCGTGTGCTGTAACAAACTCCCTGGTGTTGGACCTCAATGGCAAGGTACAGTCATTTTAAGGCATATTAGACATTTTAAGAACCTTTTCTTCTGCAGGTATTGGATTAAGAGAACAAAACCCAAAACACCACAACAATTTTTGAACTGAAGAACGTTAGGAAAAGAGAGGATGTTGCAGGAACAATTTTCGTAAGAATAGAAGATCTCTCCCTAAAGTCTTTTATGCTTCACTTCAAGTACTTTGCATTAATGAGATGAGCAACTCTTACAAGAACAACATGACCCAGCATACTATAGTAATTCAATAATCCAGTAGTCAAATAACTACAAAATAATACTGTTTCTTTAATGCACCGATCTTCATTTTAAATTGTTTCAGATACTTTGGTATTTTTTTAAATATTTCAGTACTTACTGGGATCTCAGTATAAAACAGCTAACAGAAAAAGAAAAAAGAAAAAAAAAACCACCACACATTTACTCCAAGTAACTCTGCGATATGTTACGCCATAGATATTGGTGGATTTTTCTTCTGCTTTTTCCACTAGTATTCCTTAAGGATCAGGCAAAGATAGAGCTTCATATAAGTAATGTGAGAGGTTTATAATGCAAAACTCCTGTGACCTTGTTTTGTTTCAGTAACACACTTCTGTTGTATTCACTGTAGAATTTATCCCGGGAGTAGTGTTGTCAGTGCTAGAATAAGCATCCTAAAATCATTCAGACATGTAATTTCTCATGTCAGAAGAGAACGTCAGAATTACTGCTGAAATAAGGAAGGGATTTTTTGAATATAGCAACCTTTCAAAATGAAGCCATTTACAAAAAACCCAGGAACATTCTTTACCAAATCACTGACCCTGCATTTCATACAGCCAGCAACTGCTCAGTGACCTCTTCATCAGCCCAAAACGGCACTGAGTTTTCTTTCTGTTAATAGTATTTAGCAAATGAATGTATTTTGGAAAATTTAAAATAGATCAGATGCACTACACGAAAACCTATTAATACATTTAAAATACTGAAAAATGCTTTGAACTAATGCACATAGCATGCATGCATTTAATCCTCTGTATCTCACAATAATAAAATAAGTAGCAGTCTTTAGAAATCATTACTTCTTAACTGGCTAATTGAACTGACACTGAACTATAAAACAATGCAAAAAAAACCTCCTCAGAAAAAGATCTATTACAATCCATTTTTACTTTGGCTTTATTAAATGATTTTGATTACTGAAACTTTACCAGAGAAAAAACAGAAATTATACTGAATGCATACAAGATAGTTCGATACGATCTGTATTACTTCACATCTCTGAATCTGTCGATATAGCCATCTCTCCTGCACAGCAGCTACAGCTCCTTTAAGCATCCTCAACAGTATTTACGCTTTTAAATTTTAAACCATTAACAATGCAGTACCCCCCACATCCAGCCTTGAACTCTGACAGACACTGATCTCTTTTCTCCCTCCCACACCCTGTTTTATCAGACACTATTTTGTTTAAATTGGCTACTAAATCGCATAGCACTGTACCTTTAAATACAAATCAAACAATATTCATATTCCCACGGTGCTGCTAGTTTCCCTTATGCATTGAATCGCCTGTAGATTAAAAGCTCAGAATCTGAAAAGGGATTCTGTTCTGCAGACCAAAGTTCTCTGTAGGAGATGAGGGAGAGGGTCAGTCCCGGAGTCACACACACAACAGGCAGAAAACACACTTGTGATCCTCAGCTTTGGATAGCATCAGAAAGGGGAATAAAAAGCAGAAACACATGGCACACTGAGAACTGGTATCACTTATGGCTCCTAACCAAAGCAGCAATTAAACACCTTTCATCATTCCCCCAAATGCCTGATTTTTGCAAGAACTGAGAGAGACACACACACACAAAGGCAAATCCCCTCCGAGCAGCACGAAAACTTAATAACCTACCATTTTCTTTGCACTCTTCTGGAGGTTTAGCCTTTTTCGCAAGTCGTGGATCCAGCCATGATGTTGTCTTTGTGTTATGGCTGAAAAGAAAAGAGATCACTCTGAGCAGACACATACTGAAAGGAATCAAGTTTATTCCTTAAGAAAAAAGGGTTAGTCCAACAAAATTGCAATCGATACACTTAATTTGCTTACTGGTTCTAAGTAGCCCTGAAGGAGGTGTAAGAGTAATTGTGCAAGGCAGCTGTAAATTTGGCAACCTCAGCTCCCTGTCCTCAAAGCAGCTATTTTTATTAAAATCAACTAGAATGTTGCCAAGTTAACCTCATTGAAAATGCAGAACTCATCCAGAGCAAAAGGAATTTATTACAAATACAGTGTTCTCCCGTTGAACGAGTGCAGGCGACAGGATTCTGTACCATTCTCACAGTTTTCGGATAGAATTATTTTCATCTTAAACCTGTCCTTTTCATAAATACAGGTTTGTTATTTCTCACCAGCAGCACTGGCAAGGCATAGCAAAAGTGATGCAAATTACAGCATGCTCCTGCAAAGTCTACATTTCCGGACAGAGTGATTAATGATACTTTGTTTAACAAACCTTTATCTCTCCATATATAATCCTTCTATCGAGATAAAATAGATATGCACCAGCTGAATGAATCATGTGGCTCCTTTCCGTACTCAGAATAGATCTTTGAGGAATCAGCCATCAAATAACGTTGAACTGGCACAAACTGTTTTCTGGGTGAATATTTTGCCAAATGAATTGATACTTAGCACAGCTAATGAGACTTAAACCCAGATCTTTTCAATGTATGCATTTCCCATAAGCATTTGAATTTGGAGCCAAATATTTTAAATATATCAAGAAAGGAAGAGTATAAAACAGAAAAGGATGCGATCATTACTCCTTCATTTTTTGAGAAGCCTTTCCTACAATACTATCATTCAGAGACACTTCTAACCCATGTTTTATTTATCTGATACATCCTAGGAGGATGCTTGTTCCATACAGTACTGAATTATTTAGTTTATTATTAATTTGCTGTGTCATTTTAAAGTGTACTTAAGACTCCTCTTATAAACATTAGGATAAGGTGTACAAAAACAGGAGACCTGGCAAAAAACGGATTAGGGTGCAATTGGTAGTTGGTGAGTTACTGATTAACTGATACAGTCCATGTGGTCCAAACACCACTGGTTCCCCCAGGGAAAAATAAATGCATAGAGCCAGTTCCTTCTCCCACCTTGACTCCCGGTTTAGTCCATGGCCGATAGTTTTTCCTCTGCCTTGATTTCTCTCTCTCTCTGAAAACACAGTGATACTATGTACTTCTCAGGATTACTGTCACCATGTTAAAGCTTTCTCCACATTTTGGATGGGGAAAAAGGTAGATGAGAGTTATGTATGGATAAAGTGGCAACTAAAATGAAAATTGAGGCATTTAAATTCCTATTTTAAGCATGCCCTAGTCTAGAACACCATTCACGACAGGTGAAGAGGATAAACAAAACCTTCCTTTGCTTTGAGAGCAGAACTATATTTGCAGAATATGAGGAATGATAAGCCAAAGGTAAAGTAAATTTGAAATGATGCCAGCAGCCCGTGCTTGATTGCAAATGTAACTAAGATGCTTTCTCTGCTCTGGCTGCCTGTGGTCTCCTGTAGGGTGTATTTTCATACCGCAGTCACAGCCTAACTGCAGCTTGCACAGACATACTTGAGCTAGCTTTAAATTAACTATGGGAGATACTGGCAACAACTCACTGCAGCAGTACGGAGCTCAGCGTGGGCTCGTCACCCCAGCATCTACTGAGCTACCTGGGTGCAGCCAGCAGCACAGGCTGAGCCGCGCACTGCCACGGGTACGCGTTAGCAGGGCCAGAGCTCAGAGCGAGCCTGGGCATACCTGTGGAAGCTGCGGTCACATCTCTGGAGTGTGGGCACGTCTGCAAAACAGCCACTCTCTCCCAGCTACTAATTCTGAATTATTTTAGGGACGCACAATGGTTGCAGGGACTAAGTTGGATTCAGAGATAGTTTCCTAGGGCTTTAAAAGAGCAATATATATATGACTACTATTAGTAGTGTTTGCTGTGGTATAAAGTGGATCTCAAAGCAATTTACAAAGGAAATAAAAATCATCACCCCCCTTTTAAAGGTGGGAGTGGAGTCATCAGACTGTCCGCAG
This sequence comes from Fulmarus glacialis, assembly GCF_000690835.1. NCBI lineage: Eukaryota > Metazoa > Chordata > Aves > Procellariiformes > Procellariidae > Fulmarus > Fulmarus glacialis. Next base: position 20,052 of record NW_009198033.1, read on the forward strand.
CCACCAAACAAGCCAGTGGCAGAGTCAGTACTAGAAGCCAACTCTGCTGCAAGTCAGCTGGGCAGTGTTTTCCTCACAAGTCCACACAACATCAGGACAGACCAATTTACCAGTCCTGAAAACCCCTGTGACATAGAATAGGCCTGAGAAATGAGTTTTCAGGCATCTGTAAAGACAGGTGCCGAGCTGAAAATAAGCCCAATTCAGTATTAATGTTTAAAATGTGAATTAGTTGAATTACAGCCTCCAAGGCTTTTGTTGAAACTGAGAATAACAAGCAAAAGTTACGCCTCCTTTCAGCATAAACGTGGCTTCCATAAAGCCCGAAGGACTGATTCTTCCAGTTTTGTGCACAGTGGCCATTGTAAACAAAACCGTAAACAAATTAAAAAGTCAACAACTTTTCCAACAGAAGAGTGATCCTTCAGTCTGCAGAGAAATTTCAGAGAATGAAGCTGGTATCTCATCTAGACCAGCTCTCACGCACTCAATCTCCTCTTCTAGTTACTGTCTCTCAAACCCATTCAGCTACTTAGTAAAAGCAAAACTCATCCGCAAGAAATTTTATCTATTACAAATAACTGAAGGAGCAAAGTACCTTTTGAAAATCATCCCTCTCCGCCTTACCCATCTCCATGCCTGCTCCCTTGCCCTGCCTCTCCGCTTTAGCATCTATACTAAACATGCATGCTACACCTTGCAATGGGACTTTAAATGCTTCTAAGCAGGTGCTCCAGTGGGTAAAAAAACGTTCCTGCTCTGAAGACAGACCCTACTTGAAAGAAGGCAGAATGAACCTCACCTGCCTTCTAACACCTCTACAGTACCATCAATGTCCTCTTTAGCGCTACATAGTGCTGATTGCTTGGATCACCTTAGCAACCAGGTACACGACACACAAACACCCCTACAATGAGGACAGACATGACTGCTGTTGTGCTGCTCTCAGTAAAAAAGAGAAAATAAAAAGAGGAAAATAAGTAGTCCTGCATTACAGCATAGTGGTTTGGTATACATGTCTACTTCTGTCCTACACAGGAGGTTTATTTGTCAGGGTACTCTTGCAGCGTCCCTTGTGCCAGCTTTCAAGTTGTGGGGTTTGGAGAGATGCTGCTCTTGCCATAGCCGGTGCCACTGGATAGCCACTGTCCAGTGTTGCTCAGAGTAACCTGCTGTTACCTGTCTTCCAGCAAGGACTAGAATTGGGATTAGCCAACCACAGTAAAAAAGAGAGGCAGCTTCTTCCCCATGCAGCTAGGACACGTCGGGAATGAGGGGAAGAAAAAAAGCACAGTAGTGCCAGTTTGCTGAATGTCCCAGGGCAGCAGCAGGGACGTCTCAGGAAAGACACCCCCTCCCCTGTATCCCATGGCTCTGCCTATTCCTTCTTCAGCCAGAAGACTAGAATCTGTAAAAGCTGAAGGGAAACAATATTTAGCTCCTAAATAGTTTTTAATCTCATTTAAAAGAAACCTTGATAGGAAAGCTTTAACAATAGGAAAGAAGACAGAAGGAACAGTAAAATGGCCAAATTAACACCAATGGCAAAAGTAACTTTAACACATATTTGCTGCATGAGCTGTGCACGTTAATGCTTCTTAAGCACTAAAGAGCTTGTAAAATGTACAGTGTATAACCTGCCTGCCTTACCACTAGGTCTTACGACGTGTGTCCATTTGGGAAGTCTTATCGACAGACCAGAAGTAAAAAGAGCTGGGGATTTACAGATTAGTTATGAATGAATTGCAGATGAATAGCAGAGGCAGTTGTAGAATAAATGCACAAACAGGCAGTTGGAGCAGTTGTTACTACTGAATGAGAGTGAAGTGATGCCACAAAAGCATCCTGTGAGAAATACAGCTGTGGCTCCACCAGCATTTTCCACTGGCTGCTATTTCATTACTCAGCAACAACCGTACTTCATCATTAAAGGGCAGGTTTGGAAAGTCCATTCTTACACAATTTCAATTATCTTGATTTCTAGCTAGGACAATTGAGCCAAGAGATAAGTGCTGGCAAATCAACCATGTATGTTTTACAATCTGTCTTAAAATCAAAAGCAAATGCCTAATTTTGGAAACTTTGAAAGCAGTCAACAAAGTCCCTTTGGTTTTGCTTCAAGCAGGTGGAGCATGGGAATAGCATAACATTTTTAAATTCATCCTAATTTGTTACCTGCTATACAAAATAGAAACCACTTATAGGCCTGAAGTGTATTGCAAATTTGAAAAATAATAATAAAAAAAAAGTCACTCAGTAAAGCAGCAGAGCTTAATATTGTAGCCAAAAGTCAATAAAATAATTATTGCTGAACTAACTTAAATCTTCCCTCTTTACCAAGTATTTACATGTAGCAGAAATAGTTTATTATAATCAGAGTCCCCCGGTATCAATTATAGATAATTTTAAACATATGTGAAAAAAAATTTTTCAGCTGCTTTAAACAGAGTGAAAGAAAGCTCAGAATACTTCCCAGAAATCCTGACTCAACCCCCTGTTCTTCTCCAGCTTTTCTTTGTAACTCTGCTTTTAAGACTTCGCAGAGACTGTTTATGCCCCAGTTCCCTGTTATAACCACTGGATCTAGGCACCAGGACCAGAGCCTCTCCGGAAATCTCACTGGATACTCATCCATACCTTTAGGAAGTAAAAACCACTAGGAGTGTGGCTTTTCTTATTTAACAATGTATTATCTTTTTATTATAATTATTTGTTAGACAGTCTATTCTTTTACTTAAGATTTGAATATAATGGATTTGTGTTAGCAATCTGTCAGTTTAAAGCACTTTGATAGATAAAGTTTCTTGTACTAAAAAGCCCTCAGACAATCTCTTGAAACATTTTTGAAGGGGATAGAGAAAGTAGCTACTGACAGTAATAGCCTTAATGTCTTTTGAAAACACTGCAAACCTATTCTAAATTGTGACTCTTGCAAGGTATGTAATTTGCACGTTACTGTGAAAGGCATTTCAAAATGGGTATTTACCAATGTGCTGCTTCAGTGTATTTGGGGACAGCGCATATGGGTTTGTTTGGGTTTTTATTGTGAATACATTACATTCAAGATGGTCCTCATTGTAACAGCTTGAGCAAAGGGGAGTATATGAGACAGAGGGAAACAAAGTGCACTGTAGGCCACCTGACTTTTAAAATGCTTACTCCTCCCTCCTTTTTGTATGCCTAAGATTAGTAGATCTGCAGAGCTTTTCAGATAGCACAATAATGATTTTCAAGTAATTTATGTGTAGGGGGACAGTGACAGGAAAACAGAGCATTAAAATGGCAATTTTGCAATTCATCCTTTGTGGGGTGCTACCCAAACTTCTTGCTCACATGTAGGGACAGATAGAAAAGGGAGTCGTTCTCTGGCTATGGTTTGAATGGCAGCAGCTATGACTGCTAGTTTGCGTTGCACTTCATGCTATCAGTCTGTTAGATGTGCCTGGAGTATGTGGTCCTTAAGAGATACAGCTTTGGGAGTGCCTATTCCGTGAAGTGAATCCCCGATGGCCTTGGGCAGTAGATAAGCACTTAGGTACTCAGCCCAAACACAATGGTGGTGCCTCTAGGCATTTGTAGGAGCAGAAGACGTTTACGTAAGATTTTTTTTTGAATATATAAATGCCTAAAGTCTCTTACAGTAATTTCTGCTGTTAAAGCCACTCTCTTTGACTCAGGCAGTTAACTTCTGACAAAGAATGGGCTTCATCTCATGTGACTTCAGCCGTCTAGAAATTACACAGCTAATTATGTAGGATTCCTCTCTATTCAAGGGAGAGGCACCTATACAGAATAATTTATCTTATCTATCTTCCTGTGAGACTGGGGACCTAACCATATGCTCTTAGTGAGATACTGGGTGCTATGGCATCTCCCAAATGGCCTCCAGCTGCTACTCCAGAAAGGCGCTGGTTTTGACAGGTTCTGTGTCATATCTGCCAGGTTCATGGAGATGTCTTGGGCTACCAGTGTGCCTCTACAGTAGTGCTTTGGCTCGGATCAGGAGGTCACTTTTCAAGTGAATCTCTGTTATCTTCATTTACACACTGAGCATTCTCCCAGCTTGTAAGCTTCTTTCACTTCAATTTAAACCAGATGATATACAGTAAGAGCTCATCTAATGCACTTCAGCCATTCACAGGCATGCAGCCCACGGCACCGGAAAAGACCTAGTAGTTGTGGATGCTGGGTCATCAGCACCAAGTGTTTCACTCTGCAGTCTACCGATATTGCTAATTTAGATACGGACATGCTTTTAGATCAGAGGAATTTAGACCGGTTTTAACTCAAATCTGGTCTCATGAACAGAGTTCAGGGGTTCAGGGGTTGGAGACAATTAAGTACACTCCTAGAAATCAACTTTCTTTTTGGTTTCATCCGAAAGGAATCCAATTCATGTACTCTGAAACACGAACCACATCACAGTGCGTGGAGACAACCAGATCTGCTTCAGAAGTGTACTCCTGACACAAACTTACATACTACTGCAGACGTACCCTTGGATATCCGAGGGCATCTTTACTGGTAGAAGCACCTACATTTAGGAAAATTAATTCTGCCCTTATCTTTGGACAGGATGAATCAGCCTCTGGAGGTAATTATCTCTCTCCATTGACCACAGAAGGAGTCTTGGCAACTGGTTTATACTAGATACCTAATGCTATATGGCAAGCCAGGTGAATTGAATCTTCTAGTTCAATAAATACAAAGGAGAAAAATTATAATACCACTACAAACATCAGAGAAAAGTGTTGGAAGAGGAATTCTGCAGAGAAGAGCAGTAGAGACCTTTGGGGGAAAGACAAGAAATAAGAGAAAGACAACAGGAGTTGAGCTGGCAGTTTGACCTGGATGTCAGCATAGATAAAAACAGCAAGTGAGAGCAAGGGACAGTACACCACTAGTACAGGCTGAGAATGTCTTTATAACATCAAAAGACAAGAGAATAAAAAAATTCAGCATTCCCCATATTTTTTCTAATTCTACCATCTCCCCATTCCTAATTAATTTGTCATGAGGCAAGGAAGTGGTCTCAGGAGAAAGAACCAAAAGAGATTTTTTTTGTTGCCTGTCCCACTGTATGTCATGTTGAAGTCCAAAGAGCATTAGAGATTGGATCATTGTTATGCTGACCAAAACGGACCGATTCAATACAACATATAAACAAGGAAAAAGAATTATGGACATCTCTGATCAAATTCACACTAGCCCTGATGGGTCAGAACTGTCCACACAATAAAGTCATACTGATACAAGATGGCTTGTTTCCCAAAGAAGAAGAATCCCATCAGAAGTGAATATTAAAACAGCCTGTGAAAAAAAATCCTGCATTTTAATTGCTACTTAATTAAAGTAGTAGAAATAACCATAGAACCAAAACATGGCGAATTTCAGTATTATGCACTGATACACTGATGATGTAACATAGTCGCAAAAGTGCCAAGCTAGCTTATAAGAGATCGGATAATTATTGCAGGATACGGAAGTAATCTTGAGCAGGTAGAAGGGTGTACTTCCACCTCAGTACTTTTAGTATCTTCTAGTACAAAAGATAAAGTTATCAAATGTAATGGTGTAGCCGGGCTTAACTAACATATCCTGCTTTCTGATGGTGAACTGCTGGAGCAGCTGGGAACAGCTAAATATATCATGATTCTTCAGGTAAGCAAGATGTTAGGATAAACATGTTACTCCTGCAATCAAAATACTTTCCTACCTTAAAAACTACTAGGAAGAAATACTGATCCCATTGAAGTCAGTAGCAATATTCTTAGAAACAAAGTAGGTCAGGATTTTACTTTTCCAATCTGTAGCTGTACTTCTTTTCAGGTAACACCTGAAATAGCACCAGCTGTATTCAAAAAATTAATGGCTGTTTTTCACTGTGCAGAGGAGAGTCCTTGGCAGAGGCCTATTTTATAGCTGTTTTGTAGTCTTTTATGGTGCTCTCATAAAAAAAGCAGCTTTAACAACTAGAAAAAGATATTGCAACAGATCCAAAAAGCAATGCTGACTACACTGCTTGGAGAAGCAGGTGTTGAAGTAGGAAGAGACTGGATGTCTGTGAGATGTACTGGAAAGCGGTTTGTTAAACCTCATGTGGCCAATTTCTCCTAAAAATCATCACCACAAGTCGAAGAAGATGATCCTTTAAAGATGTATTACAGAGGTTTGAGTTTATTCTAGACTTCTCCACTAACAAAACAATTATTAATATAGTATAAGCAAAGGAAACCATATGTGTTTTTGAACAGTGTAGAGTTAAATAGCTTTTGTTATGGGCTATGTAATGTCCTTGAGACTATTCATCAAGGCTCAGTTGTAGCTCAGCTTAACAAACTGCAGCTCTTCCTGGTTTAATGTCTTATTCTCTCTGCACCCTTTCCAGAGAGCTCTGCTGCCTATAGCTGGATAGAGGGCTGGAGAGAGAGGCAAAATCAATTCTGCCTTTTATAAATAAGTATCATAATGTGTTACCATCTCTATAGGAGAGTCTATAATGTCATGGTGTATGTGATGGAGTTGGAGAGTTGGGCAAGGGCTGCATTTAAGGCTGACTGCACATGATAGCAGATGCACCGAGAGACTTGGTCCTTTTGTATTCCCTTCAACACAGCAAACATCGATTGCTAGGATCCAACGCAGCCAATGTCTGCTGACTTTGTGAGGACAACACGACACTCATGTCTCTAGTATGTGGTTGGAGAGTAGCTGGCAAGGTGAGGTCTGAAGGCTATGGGGAATTGCAGCCTTTCCTTAGCTGTGGGAGAGGGAAAAACTAAAAATCAGTGATGGCTACAATTGATTTAAGCATGCCAAAATAGGTCACACTCATCAGCCCTATTTACAGTAGGAAAGAAGGAGCAGAACTAGAAGTTTTTTTGGTGGTATTCCAATTTATACGTTTATATGTTTTAATTATTGCATGTTCTCATTAGCATATGTTCTCAATGAAAGCAAACGTAGGAGATGGACTCCTATCTGTGTGGTGTGCGCCTGTATTTGAAAATTTAGATTCATATGTAAGCGAGGCTGGAAACAGCCCAAGAAATGTCCTTAAGTAGCTCTTCCTGAAAAACAGTGGTAAGTATTATGCAGTAAGAAGGGATCTCTTCCTGTTCTGTCTGTGAATGCTAATATAGGTAAACATAAGGTCATGCGCCTATGTCAAAAAAGGGAGAGAAAGGAAGAAACAGACCAAGCCATGCTCTAAAATACAACTGTCCTCTGAATCATCCAGTGAATCTAGTATATGATTTTTTTTTTCTTTTTAGACCCTGAGGCAGAGGAAATTCCTTCCAGTGTGCTTTACAAAATGCTAACTGAGCCATTAATGATTAACAAATAAATAATACTGTCTACAGACAGTTATCTTTCTTCTTATGAAGTCACTCCCTCTCTCACTGTAAATCTGCCACGTTACTTCTGATGGCAGTTTTGATAAATGAGCTCACATACAAATTTTAGAGGTTAGTTTGAGGTGAATGAATGAAAATGCTGTCCATGAAATGAAATCTAAGACCTTGGGATATACCTGTAACAACCTGGAACTTGAGATTGCTTACTGCTTGAAGTCCTTAGGGCTTAAAGGCACAATTCACATGAGCCTCAAATAAAGCAATAAAAGATACTGCCTAGTATGACTTTTTTTCATCCATTGTGACGTACACTTTAAAAACGTTTGTTTTTCATCTATTATTTAATAATCTAGTACAATCTTTACTACTGTTCTGGGGAGATGTTGTTAGACAAATAGGTTTTTGTTGTCTTTTTATCTTTCCGGTTTTTTTGCGAAAGCAAATGGAGTCTCTTCATGCCATTAACCAAAGTGACTTGTAAACAAAGAGGCAATTTAACAGCATCCCCACAGCATTACATTCCTACTTAACCCTGTGAAGACTGTGCAATGTGAAAACTCAGACGATCAAAGAGTTGTTCCTTTGCTAGGACTCTAGTAAATGATCTGATATTTTTACGGATGTGTAATTGCATTTTTTTGCAATTACATTATTCAAGAATATAATCCCAAAGGCAAGGAGCCCTTATAACAGTCTTTCTATCCGGTCTGCACCTCTGATTGATTTCTCTGCTTTACATAACATTCGTTTAGTGGAAGTGAATGATGAGCATTGTCAGAACTGCAGTGTAAACCAGAGCATTTCCAGGAAAGGAAGTAAGCTGTAACATCAAAGGAATTTGTGGAGTGGAATGGCTGCTCTGTAGAGCGGCAGGGCTATTTGCATTCACTGTATTTTTTACAAAATATACATTTATTTTCTATTAAATTGCCTGCTGCAGTATTTACACTGTCACAGTTTGGTGTGTTAGTGACCTACCCACCATCCTGTCCCCCATCCTCCAAACATATCACACGTTTTTGTTAAACAAGTAAAATAAAAGTGCCACATAATTCAGTCTGCTCTCTGTCAGAGCATTCAATACGTGCAGAAAAATTAAATTTGGGAGTGAGGTAAGAAGGAAACACGGGTTTGAGCTAGCCCCGAGGTCATTGTAGTTCTTCTCTGCTCGCTTGGGCAAAGTTACTATAATTACTCTTTTTCTAGAATAAACATATTTTTGCCCTTTTCAGCAAAGACACTTATGTTTTAATAGTTACTGCTCTTTTCAGCCTTGTATATGCCAGAAGCTATAGCCGGTCATGCCAGCGTTCATGAAAAATCAAGCGCACAAACTTTATTCTTATCATTTGTTTACACTTCATGTGATTGATAGTCATAAAATTTTACATGAAATAAGGGACTTAAAGCAGAAGTGACACCACCAATTGTTATTTTTACCTACTAATAATCTGAATAATGGTTAACGTTCCAAATTGTTTGAGGCAGTTCCTTAAAACAAACAGAAATGCTACTGCTACCTCTTTAAGTAGTGTTCTGCTGATGAAGATGTTGGTTTTTCCTTTCTCTTTTTTTTGTGGAACATGAGCTTATGTGAACTCATTCATGTGCTGTGTTCTGATTCTGGTAACGTGTATTAATGACAGCACTTAGAGAAGAAAGAACATTCAACGAGTTGGCTAATTAGCAACAGTGGTAACAGGTATGTATAGCCTACCAAAAGGAAAAACTTTCTACACATAACTAATTCTCCTTATTGTCTATTCATTTATTTTATTATTTCTAAATATAGCAGAGCCTCCCTCTACTGTTCATGAGCTAGTTTTTAGCCCATCTATCTTTCTTTCTTTAAATTGGCAAAAAGCTCAACCCCCTCCACCTCTGTCCACACAAGGAAGAACCCAGCGATTGTGCTACTCTCTCATAGCACCAGAACAGCACAAAAGCCTTCCTTTCGCAAGAAGAAACAACGGCTTTAATTGCTGCCATTGAAGTGCTAAGCAGTCCAGTTACCTATCTTAAAAAACAGCATGCTTCAATGTAAGTCAGTAATGCAGGGATTGCCACCAGCTCTCAGGAGCCTTGACAGCCAGAACATAGAGTGCAATGCTCCACTCCACCGTACAAACCATTTCCCCACCCAGTTAGAAAGAGAAGAAATAAGACTCACTCAATAAAGTAGACTTCCCCCTTTTCTGTATAAGCCATTTCCCAGTTATCAGGCAGTGGGCCCAAGTCGTCATTCTCTTCAGGTTTAGTCTGCTTTGTTACATCCATATCCTCCTTTGCTTCTTCAGGCTGAGTATATCCTGGTGCAGGACAAGGTTGGGTGGAAGAAGCCTCAGCTGAGACACCTGTACTCTTCTCTTCGTGTTCACTTGATTCTACAAGAGAAGAAAAATTACAGGTTTTGGATATCCAAGTTAATGGTGGAGAATTTACTGGGTGCATGTCTCCAAGCAATACTCTATGAACTGCAGGTCTTGAAATAAAGACAAAAATTCTGTTGGGTGTACACACATCCCTCTGATGATGCATTTTATCTGGAACACAATAAAAGAAAATAAAGCAATAAAACCAAACTGAAACAAGAAACTAATAAAGAGCTAAGAAACAATCCAAAGAGTTTTGGCTCGTTCTGTCCCAGGAGTCCTTCCAGACCAGCAGTTAGCACTGAGCAGAAGGCAGCCTCATACCCAGCAGCGCTACCGTCTTGTGTCTTAACTTTTCAAACTATACACGCATAAAGCAAGTACCCTGCTGTTTTACTGTAGACAACAGATCCTTTTCAATTAAAAAAGTATATACACTAATTGCTTTACCTGTATCTATACATCAAAGAAATCTATATGACATCCGTCAACTCATAGCACTATATTAACCGTATAGAAAGCGGTTGTGATTTCATTACCAGTACAATCTTGTGGGAGGCTTAGTTTCCCACAGCCAATGCCAAATGCTTCCTATACCCAATATGATTGTGTCTCACTATGACCAAGAACATATTCAGGAAGGAGTTTTCCTTTCCTATGTATTTTTCAGTACTTGATCTTTCACTTTTTATTGATTTTACTTTCCATAAAGTCAGAAATTAAAAAAATGTGGTTCCCAACAGTATCTCTACCACTATCAGTTCCCACAGTCCAGCCCACATACTTCTAGCTAAGCAAGTGTAGTAGAACTTAGCGATATTTGTTAAAACATCCGCTGAAGACAAAGATAAGACAAAGCCACAAAGATACCTCAAAAAAAAACAGATAAGTAGGGAGCAGGTGTGCAGTATCAGGTATCTAAATGTGCCTTATCCACATTGTTGAACACTTACCTCCACACTTAAGAGTCTACATGCTCATTTGCATGAATGAGTATCACATAGCAGGGTTTCATGCACACAACTATTGACAGTGGAGAAAACACAATCTTTTCATGACTACTTCCAGCAGAGGATGCTTGAGAGAACTTGTCCTACTAAAGAAAGAGATTCCTTCATCCTTGGAGGCAAATAAATTTGGTTGACTGGTCTACTAGGTATGTGTTTGTAAGCTGTGTTTTATCATATGGTCTATCTAGGAACTACTTCTTGAAAAACTGTGGCAGGAACCTGTTGCCTCAGTGGACAACAGAAGCTCTCATCCTTGGATCCTTTTTTCTGTTGCACTTACATGAAGCCTGATCTCATTGAAAAAGTATTCAGACCCCTATTTTTGGCCAAATGAACTGCAGCTAAAATAAATTCATAATTTTAATATATTGACTGAATCTCCAGTGACTATGATGGGATCCTAGTCAGATGGTTGAAATGACACTACATGTTATGTTAGGTAAACCAAATTCAGTCCTGCTTAGGCTAGTTGCTCAGTTTCTAGGTAGTTAAAATGAGGGGAGATGAATCTCAGACCCAGTGAGCATGGCTTTACATTAGGTTACGTGAAAGCTAATGACATAAACTTACCAATAGATAAAAATTGTAGGAACACAGACAGTGAATATCAGAGGAGAACTGAGAACAAACTGTGAACTCATAGACCAATATTTAATCAAAACAATACATAATTGCCATAATAGAGACTAGATTGAGACTCCTATAGCTTGTTCATAAAGATATGTAAGGAATGAAGGAAGTATGTATGATTTTGTATCATCAAAAATGTATATACACTTGCTCTGAGTAATACTATATGGACTATATTGAAGTCTGTGGATAACTATAAAAAAACAAAGGAGAAAATATGTTTTTAAAAGAAGTCAACAATGTAGTCTACAACAAAGTTCAAGAAGATGACAATTTTTTAACGGTGCATCCAGAGCACAGAATTATGCTGATACTTGGGTGAAACACGTAGGAGGTGGAAGGCAACTTGGCTGAAATGATCTAATTTGTGATGCTTAGGACAGCAAGAAAGAAGAGCAACAAAAAGTTAACAACAGTGCTCTTAAAAAATGAACAATAATGGTCTTAAACCCCCCAGATTTTAATAAACTCACAGAATTAATAAATTTAATGTTATGGCAAGCAACGGTAAGGGAAAAGGAGTTCAGGAGAACTGGTAAAGATTAAATAAATAAACAATACTAAGAGTTCAAGCACAAATTGTCCTAAAGAAAAAGAAAAATAGTAAGTATAATCAGATATCATTTTGATTGAGCCATGACTTTTCAACGGTCTGCTACCTGATATAGAATTGTACAAAAAGTGAAAACTAGATTAAATTGTTAGGGATGAACACAGAAAAACAATATGGGCATGCAACAGTAAAGCAGAACAGTCAGTCTAGAAAACGAGATAGTCAGGGACATTAGAGATGACAAGAAAACTTTCTGTAAGCGCATTAATAATAAGAAGAAAACCAAAAGCAGACTCATTTTACTATGTGTGAAGGAAGGAAAGCTAACAATATATGACACACAAAAAACCCAAGGCAGCTAGCGCTCTTTTTGCCTCAGTCACAACTACAAAAAAATTACCTGTGATTAAATGACTAACATAATTAATGTCAGCAATAGGGCTAAAGAACTCAGAGTACAGGTCAGGTACAACTTAGATGAAGCAGCCATTCTCAGTCGGCAGAGCCTGATGAAATGAAACCTAGGCTACTGAGGGAACCAATGAAGCAGACTCATGGCTAGTAATGGCTACACCTTTGAGACCTCATGGAGAAAAGAAACTTAGAAAAGACAGACAAAGTCCTGGTTTCAGCAAAGTATCCATGATTTAGGTTTTTATATAGTTTTATATTCTTAATTTCTGAGCACCTAAGTTCCCTTTGAAATAATTTAGTCAATTAGGCCATTACATCTTTTTGTAAAAAAGGAGGAGGAAGACCCATGAAATTGTAACTTCACATCTTTCTATTTTTAATTCCTAGAAGGATGGTGGGACCAGCAATCAAATTACCTGCATGTAAGCTCTTCAAAGGTGATCAATAATTGTCAAGATTTTTCAGGAAGAAATTGTGCCAAACTAATCTTATTTCTTTTCATGACAGAGTAACAGGTGCTGCTCCTTGGGGACAAATGGTAGATATAGCTTTCGTGATCTTAAAAAAAGACTTTTGACACTGACACATACAGCCTTTTAAAATAGTGTGAAAAAAAAATAGATCCGGTCTTCAACAGTGTGATGGTCTATAGCTCTACAGCCATATGCAGCTCATGCTGCTAAATCTTAACTCGTACTTGAACTACGTATTACAACCATTTTATGCTATTTGGAAATGTGAATCTGTCTGTAGGAAGAAACGAATTAGCAAGAGACACAAGCACAAGTTTTGCTTAGTTGCATCCCACAGCAGAGCAGTAGGATCCCAGGGGAGCTGAAGTTCCCTCCTTATCTACCACTCCCAAATCCCCCCCTCTCCCCACCTTGGCTTTTCAAAATATGTGGCATCTGTCTGGTGAAAAATGCCACAATCAGCTGTAAAAATACAAGATGGGGAGCAAATGCCTAGGCAGAATTCATAGTGAAAATACAATGGAGGTAGGGGGATGTGTGAGGGATGTCTAATCATTATCGTCAGTCAGTAATGATATTATTGCCAAAGAAAAACAAGCATCATAATAGACAGGAAGAGTAAGCATATGCGATACAAGTCCTTCCACCTTCAGCTACAGTGAGGTTTAATCAGGAGTACTGTGCCCAGTTTCAAGAATTTCATGCCAAGGAAGATGGGAAACAGTCCAGAGGAGAGAAAAGAGAAAAAAAAAAGAAAAGAGAAAAAAATTGGAAGTATGGAAAGATTGAAAAACAGGTGGTTTCAGTCTTGAGGAGAAAATACTGATAGATAAGGAAAGCATTTTCGAATATGTAAAAGCAAAGCAGAGAGGATATATGGTCTCCACTTCCCCTGCGAATAGGACAACGGAATTGCTGGTAAATTCTTTGGGTTTTTTGTTCTTATCTCTGCAAAGAAAAAGTAAGTTCTCATCTGTCGTAAGCATCATTGACAGATCTGTGAGTTGTATTCCTGAGGTTACCTGCAGTCTTGACCACATTTCTACTACAGGAAGGATGTTGTACAGATTAAACTGAAGACAAGACATACGGCCACATGATACATATGACCGCAGTAGAACAAATAAATTTGGAGCACAGGTGCATCACACACAATGGCTAATGATCAGCCAATTGGTCTGGTAGCGCACAGATGTGGTGACATTGCTGTGTCTTGGGATTTTAGCATGATGTTTGTAATATGTGTTCTTTCTCAAGATCTTATTTTCAATAGGTCTGATGAGGTCAGATTCTTGATTTTCAATAACTATATAAACAAACCCCAGCCATCATGATAGAAGAAAAATACGAAAATTAAGCCTTGAGGATTAGAAGAAATATTCTGAGCTTGTCTAAGATAGAGATTGCTATCAAAATATAGCGGGGGAAAAAAGGAACCTGATGCTTATTTAACAGCTTAAAAATATAATTATTTTAAAGCCAATCTCATGAATTATTAATTCCTGGATCATTGTTTTTTAATAGTTTACTTGGATAATGGAGAAGGCATCATGATGACTAAAGCCCAAGCAGTTAAGGTAGAATTGCCTAATGCCATTTAATAACATTAAGTTTTACACAACGGACATCCTAGTCACACTTATCTGGAACGCAGCCCTGTGATGTCATTTTTTTCCTTGTTATAGGTATCTATCATTCACGTACTCCAGGTAAGGTAGATATTCACCTTACTGGTTTTCTTTCTGCTAATATATATTGATACATAATGTTTGATTTGATAAAAAGCAGGAGTTCTGGTTAAAAACTAGTAGTGTCTTAAATGTACAAATAAAATTTGCAATACTACAGTAACACACTGTAAGCACAAATATTTATCTTTAGACAACATATGATATAAAAAAAGATCCTAAAATTGTACCATAATATGGGTCCAGTATTTTTGTCACTTAAAACCCAATCAATTTACTTTACATCAAGTGAAATAGCCTACTAGAGCTGCTGTCTCGCTATAAAACAGATTACATGGTCCAGTTTTCAAAAGCAGTTTAGCACAATATCTCAACAATGAGTGTCCTGGGAAGTGATGGAATAGGCACCAGTAAAGCACCAGCAAGTTATTGCATGTGTAGAATACAAAGAACTTTGGGAAGAAGATAATGTGTAAGTTAAAAATACCTACTTATCATTAAATACTGGAAGTTTATCTCTGTAGTACTCCAACTCCAAATACCAGCAGTTAAAATATTACTGGTTAATATGACATATTCTCTATAAAGCTCTTAGACAAACTAGTGACCATTTTTTTTAGAAATAACTGGTAGTTATGTTTTGATAGTCTCAGAATTTGAGCTTTCATCAATGCTGTTGTTTGCACTTTAAGTTGTTTCTATTATTTACAATCTAACTCTTGAAATTTGCCATCTAAACATGTAAGAGGGCCTTGTCACTTTATTCCTTTATTTTAATGCTGCAGATTATTCATGCAGTAAAGTTTAAAAACTTACTCTCTTCTTCCAAAAGTATCAATCCAGATGACCTAAGCAATATCAGCAGAGAACAAATTAAAGGAAATATTATTAAATAGTAAGTTATGGAGTGGTTTTAGCAGCTCTGAAGGAAAATATTGCAGCTCTTTATACCCTTATTGTATCTAAATGACTAATTTGTTAAATTCTGCACAGGAAACAGTCCATCCATTTTAAATAACTGTTGGATACAAGAGTAGTTTAACTCATGTTTGCTGAGCTATGTGCATCTATTTTCTTCTGAAAATATCACTCTGCAGCCTTGGAGCAGCTCCCTTTCTCACAGAGCTGTAGCCATACTTGGGTTTTGGTGCTGTGCATGGAGGCACTGTTCCCACTGACTACTAGCACAATAAGAACTAGGAGCCGATGTGGGGGAAGGAAAACGGGACACATGGAGACTGGGTGAGCATAGGGTATTCTGCAGGTCATAGGTTGCGATAAATAGCTGTGATAAATTGAGTTTAGAGAACACACCTACAACAGAAGTATCAGTGGACACCAATTTTTGTATTTTTTAAAATCTCATGGCTCTTGGATGTTGTGTGTGTTATTTTCTTGCCTCTGGCTGTCTTTGCTGCGTAGTAATAAAAGAATAAGCTCAACCTGTTCCTTGGGACTACTGCACCTTGCATGGCGATTGACGGCATTGGGACTCTAGCCTTTTGCTTCATTATCCACCTAAGGCATGGAATGATAATTTTGAAACTTTATGTCATATCTTATCCCTCAATTAATTTGAGCCTGCCAGAACTTTCATTCTCTGGGTGCAACTTATCATTCCTCAAATAATGTCAGAATAATGCACATACATAAGCATTCTTTCAATGTTAGAGTGGTTACCTTGGAGTTTGGATGATAAACACTTAATCAGTCAGAAGTGTGAAGCAAATGTGACATGACCAACAAACACAGTGTCAAATCATGATGCTCGTGAAGGAGACTGACTTAATTCTCTGTAGACGTGAACAGCAGCAGCAGTGAAAACTGAATGTCTGACAAGCAGGTTGCGATTTGACCAAGAGTCTTTTTACCTCTTTTGTCAAAGCATCAGTTTTGCAGAAATCGTTCATTTCAATGCAGTGTCCATCAGGAAAGGCTTCTCAGGTGTAAGATGTCTCACCCAAACCAGTGAATGGCAGAGACCCAACCCAGAGTAGCCAGAAGTCCAGCAATGTGGGTGATTGCACTAGGTATGAGAAACCCAACGCTAACTCTAGACTTGACCATCTTAACAGCTAATCTATAGATTATGCCTCTCATATGCTGCTTGGCAAATAGCAGGATTCTTCATTTAAATTTAGCAATCTAGGCTCCTGTGTATCTGTGGGTTCAATTAAGCATTCTAGATTGTAGAGGTGATACCCTAAAATGGGTATCCAAAACACCTATGCTCTCTTACTCTTTAGAATTGCCTCTTTCTCCTTACTTTATATAAAGAGAGCAGAGGCAAGTAGCTCAAACAAAAGATAAGGCATTTAGGTATATAATTTACTAAAGTTGAATGAGATAAATCCCATCTCCCAATTAATACTATTGTGTCCTGAGAGAACTTGATCCAGGATGAAGGACTGAGAGTGCTCCATTCTAAAATGGCCAAAAGCCTCACCCTAAAGAAGTGAGAAGGCTTCCTGTTGGGACAGGTAACAAAAATCAGAAAGAATAAACACATTGGGCAGCACAAATTAACAAGAAGACAATTATGGAGCACAGTTGAAGATCTCCAGTCTGTTCAAATACAACTGTCCGAGGGAAATCTGATGGCCTATGAAGCAAGGTATGTGGAAGAGAACGAAAAACTGATTCCTACTAATAAAGCTCAACAGTTGCACAGACTATCTTGACAAACACTGAAAAGTGGTCTGAAAAATCAGGCCAAAAGCACAAAGATGTCTGCAACTATAAATGTTGCTTATTGGTCCGATAAAGACAGGTTTGTTTTCTTCAGATTCATCTTAGATCTGTTACTATTTCACCCTAGCAGTCCTAGGTGTTACAGCAGTCCTTTGCCTTGCCAGCACTCTGATAATTTGGCAGCTAATAAGTCATTAAGTTGCCGAGCATCTATAAAAAATGTATCAATGTTTTGGATGTCCCAAGAGTCCTATATTTAATAGAAGATTCCCATTAGAAGTGAAGTATTTAAAATAGAATACACTTCCTAAAAGAACTGGAAATAACAAATATCCTGCCTTGGTTGCTTCTTTATAAAAATTAGATTGCTCCCTCCACCAAGAGTTTTAAAAGGAAAAGAAAAAAATTAACATATTCTGGTTCTCCTGGTTGTTCAAAGACACAAACTACAAATGCACACACATTTTAGAGGTAGCTAAGACTCTGTCAGCTCACAGAGAAAATGACTGCAGTAACAGGGTCCGTGGGAGCTACACTGCCCAACAAAGGCAACACAGCATGTATGTACAGAGCTGCTTTGCTACAATCCCCGAAGTCCTCAATCAGTGTAACTGAACAACAAAACCCTGCTTATGAAACCATGAGAGCCAACACAGGCCCTGCTTGTTCTGCTGGCCACACCTACAGGAATTACTTTGTGGGGGGCGAGGAGGGGGAGAAAGGGGGCTGTCTTACACCGGTGCCCATGTATTTCATTTTTTAACACAGGACACGCCAGTGCCTGTTTCTTCGGTGCTGCCTAGTCATCATTCACATAGAATTTGCCCTGGGAGAAAGGAATTATAGGTGTACAATGCAAGGAGAAAAGCAGGTAAACATTGCTTCTTGATCCGGTTCGAGCTGAAATATATTGCCCTGGAAATTGCTCCTCAGCAATGGTCCATTATGTGGCATATTTCAAATAATTACAAAGAATAATCTTTCTAATGATTTCTACAATACACATCAGAGACCAAATCCTGCCTTTGCCTCTTCCGCTGTGGAAGTATCCTGGCAACAGAGCCAGTGCTGATGTTTTATGTGAGGATTTCTGGGCTTCATCTTTTCTGGTTAGCTGTGTAGGAAAGGCACCAAGCGTCAGGGCACTGCTGACATATGCAAAGTTGTGTGGAAGGGATGAGCAAGGCTCCTACAGCATGTGATGGCAATGGCCAGGGAGTAAAGCTGCAGACCTTTGGAAAGCCGAGAGGGGAGAACGAGATCCACTCTCACCCCACGCTCCCTGCCGCCCTCCTTGTACACAGGGATGGTTTCTGCACAGGGATTTGCCCTCACGTGTAATGTTAGGCAACAACTACAGAAAAGCATGTGGTAAATACATCCCTGATGGGAAGATATTCAATTCGATATACTTTCTAATGCAGTAGGAGGAAGAAAAGTATATATAGAATCTGCAGTATGAAAATCCTTTTTACAGTGCTTAGAAGATTAGATAATGGGGTTTTTTTGTTTCATATTAACCTACACATTCAGAGAGCTTGCAATATTCCATTTTATCTTCCAATCATCCATATGATTGCCACTACAGACTTCTACTTCAATAATTTGTTTCTGAATTTCTAAGTTCACCAAAAAGGATTCACAGAGTTATTTCTCAGAGAGATATAAAGTTCTTTAACTTCCTACCTGAACAACAACAACAACAAAATTTCTTAAATGGTATTTCAGAATAAAAATGATTAAGTACTGTAAAACGATGACTTGATGAAATGTTGAAGTGGAAGCTGATTACCTGCTTGGGAAAAGGCTGGAGTGCTCTCACTCAGGATACCAGTCAGTATCTTTAGCCCCTTTTTTTCTGAAGAACTATGATCCAAGGAGTAAAACAATAGCTGCCTTTTAGGACTAGACATCTGAAAACTTTATCAGCTTTATGCAGGCTCTGGAACGTTGCTGAAAAGGGTCCTTCCGGTAGTATTGCCAGCTAAGTTTCATTGGCACTGCCACAAATTCGTTAATGTGATGACAACTTTACTCTTCCACAATATTGCTAAGATTTCATAACAATTTACAAAAGTTCACTTCATAATGTAGTGAACTCTCTTGTGAGTATCATCATTTGAGAACAAGGAGACCTGAAACACAGAGACTAGATTCATTTGACCAAATTACAGTTCTCTAGACTCCCTCTATAGTCAATAGGAGAGAAATAAGCCCTTGTGATTGATTTCCTAACCTAGAAATCTCAAACAGATCACATGAACTGTATTCGGAAAGATATTTTTCTCTTTGGTCTATAAAGAGGGTTCAAAGTGACTAGTTCAGAGACAGATATTGTCCTGGTTTCGGCTGGGATAGTGTTAATTTTCTTCCTAGAAGCTGGTATGGTGCTGTGTTTTGGATTTAGTATGAGAAGAATGTTGATAACACACTGATGTTTTAGTTGTTGCTAAGTAGTGTTTACATAGTCAAGGACTTTTCAGCTTCCCATGCTCTGCCAGGTGCACAAGAAGCTGGGAGGGAGCACAGTCAGGACAGCTAACCCAGCTGGCCAATGGGGTATTCCATACCATATGATGTCATGCTCAGCATATAAAGCTGGGGGAAGAAGAAGGAAGGGGGGGACATTCGGAGTGATGGCGTTTGTCTTCCCAAGTCACCGTTATGTGTGATGGAGCCCTGCTTTCCTGGAGATGGCTGAACACCTGCCTGCCGATGGGAAGGAGTAAATGAATTCCTGGTTTTGCTTTGCTTGTGTGAGTGGCTTTTGCTTTCCCTATTAAACCGTCTTTATCTCAACCCACGAGTTTTCTCACTTTCACTCTTCTGATTCTCTCCCCCATCCCACCAGGAGTGATTGAGTGAGCGGCTGTGTGGGGCTGAGTTGCTGGCTGGGGTTAAACCACAGCAGATATCTTTATGGTAGCTGAGGTAAGTGAGATGACTCCCCAAAATGGAGATTAAGTAATTTGGCTTAGGCTTGAGAGAAATCCTATTATTCAGGATTCCTGGATTTCAGTCTTGCAAGAACATCCTTACCTGAACATGCATATTCTCACTGCAGAAGGAGGTAACTGAGGACTCTGTGAATAACAGAAACGCATTGCAAAGTAAGAAGGAAGAACAGACCTGGTGTTACTGTCACATCATTTCCATTGACCACAGGTCTTTCTTCTTCTTCCTCCTCTGGCGGTTCAATACCTGTCTTCTCCATATTGCTCACAGACTTATTCCTTTTGCGTTTGCCTTCAGCCCCGGGAGTGGCACCTGGGAGGATCTGATCTGTTACATTTAACAGCAATGGAGCTGGTTCTGCTGGAGGCTTCGGAGTGCCGTAATAGTTGTCTGGAAAGCAAAGAAAAGGAATAACACATAAATTTGCAGAAATACATCTGCTGCTGCTTCTTCTTTTGTCTTAGATTGATGTGATTATGTGAGGTAGGATCTGATTCATCAGCTAATATAAAGATTAGTTCAAAATGTTTTCTCCAAAGTTAAATATTCACCTTTCATGAAATGGTAATTAATTTTCTTGGTGGCAGCACTAGTGATCAAATCATGCTCACAAGTATATACCATATTAACACTTCCTGAAATTTTAACAGGGTAAGTTAACATTCCTCTCTTCCAAATACCTGACAAATAGGCAGCATAACAGGGCTGTTTTCTTCCTTCAAACTGTTAGTTAGGACAAATTAGTTTTGTAACGTTTATGCCACAATACCAATTTCTGAAGGATCAAAAGGACCATAAAAGTATTGGCTATTCACTATGTTATGTCATTTTCATACCCCCCAAATTCTCTCACCTGCTTAGAAAGCAAATAATCTTTCAAAGATTCAGAGATTTGCAGTTTTGAGTAATGCTTGCACTACCTCATTTTTCATATTTGTTGAATTTTTGCTATTCATAAGCAAAGCTCCAGATTTGTAATAGTTAATGCTAATATATTTTCAAAGAAAGTTGAAACCTTCTGCTTTAGGGCTTAAAATTATCTCAAAGTACTAAGGAATTCTGAGAAGATTTAAGGTGGCTGACAGCTTACCCTCTATTTGTCTCTCATGAAATTTCTGGCAACTTCTTCTGAAAGATCTACTTTCTGTCAGAAGGATTATTAAATTAGATGGACCATGATCTGATCTTTTCTATCAATATCTGTATGTTTGCATTTCTAGCACATCTGGTCTCAAAACTGGTTTCTTGCTGATACCTCAAATTTGTCTTTAAAAATATAGTTAAAAATAAAATATTAAAATAATCAGATAAAAGAATATTAAAAATATTAGCAAGTCCTCTCTAGAAGCAAACATAAAGGGTAATATAAGACCTAAAGATAAAAACATGCTATTTATGCAGAGTTATCTTTTTTTAACCTGAAAGTTGCATTGAGGGGTGGTGAACATGATGCTTTACAAGTAGATTTTCAGCAGTTAGTATGGGAAACTAAAAATACTGTCCAGCTCTGAGAAACTTTCCAAAGAAAAAAGCACCTATGTAAGGATAATAAGTTGCTGAAGATATTTGTAGACTGTATGACCATTTTTAAATTCTTATCCCAAAATTTATGGCTTCTGCATGATCAAATAATAGCAGCAACTTGCAAAAATTATTTTAACCACATATAAGTGTGACACAGATAAAGAAATATGTTATATCTGCTACCATCATAAGATGCGTTCTGCAGGCAGAGTAAAAATTATTTCTGGTACTAGTATTCCTGTGTGTTTCCAATGAATTACAATGTTCAGCCACATGAGCACCTCAATACAGGTAAGTAATTGAGCAGTCTTGCAACTACCGAACACTCTATGAATTTTTCACAGTGATTTAGCAAAACGATATTCATAACAGATGTTTCTGTAATTGTAATACACTAGAAAAATTTCCTGTGTTAAATGGCCCTCGTACTCACTCTGGGCTTAGGGACGGCAGAATGAAAAACTGACTCGCTGAAGATTTTCTTTTGATTTTATGAGATGGCAGCAGGTTTAACACAAAGCTCCGATGCCAGTAGGGCAATGAGTTGTGCCTTTGTATGGCTGTCTGTGACCTGCCCTCCCACAGTTTGCAGGAGGTCTCTCTGACTCCCAGGGTTAAAGCAGGGGAGCAGGATTTGGGGGTCTAAGGAGGGAAGGGAAATCTACTTTGATCCACCCACAAAACTGTACCTCCAAAATATGTCAAAATCAGATCTGGTCACATTCAAACTTCTAAGCTCTGACAATGCATGGTATTTTGAGAGTACCTGAAAACCAACAGTCTTGAAGGCAGTCTCAGTTGGAAGTCTACTTTTGTACTTCCTTAAGAGCATGTTACCTTTATTGGTGAGATTGCATGTCTGAAATATTACTTATTTTGAAAAAAGGATTACTAAATTTAAAAAATTCCTCCCTGACTTAAGCCATTTTACGGGTCTGAAAATTAATCAGTGCCACAGATGCCTTAAGCTTCACAAAACTTGTGAAATATGCACTGATTTCCACTGATTTCATAAATATCAGCACACAAATCCCAGGGTTATAGGACCAGTGTGATACAAATTGTGAAACTAAAAGTGCAGTACCTTGGCTTTTTTTCCTTTGTTCTTAGTTTTGCCATTGTCATACAAAATCGAGTGCAGTAGTAATTAGCAGTAATGCTAATATCCTGAATAGTAGATAAGTTTTAAATGAAGGACATGCTCATTCTATTTTTGGATGTTAAGCACTTTTTCACTTTGACTGACTGTATGCATTAGTGGGAGACAGAGACAAAAGTCATAACAAAAAATTTCTATGAATATCACATATATAAAAATATAAGAAACAAAAATGCACATTTAAGGATTTTACTCCTTAAGCGAAAGAGGAGGCAAAGGGGATTTCACTCTTTCAGTTTCAAACTGAAAATGCAGTATAATTTCCAACTTCTGCCCTCTAACATAACATGTTATGTGCTTTATGATCCAGTAACCATTGATTTAAAAGTGAGTTTTGCATTATTAGTTGCTATCTACCTACCTACCTACCTACCTATCTATCCTTAATTCAAATATATGCATAAGCAGTGCAAATAAAAATAAGAAACTGGTCCACAGGTATTGACATAATCAGTGCATCATAAAAATGATGAAAAGAATCTGTACAGTTCCAAAGGAAAAAATATATAGGATGAGAGACCCAGCCATTTCAATGAAGGAACAATGCTCCGTTAAAGAAAAATGAGAATCAATGTAAACTGTGTCTTTTATCAGAAAGAGTTTCTCAGTGTCTTGAAATTCCTTGCCTAAGCCTTAGAGCATTAGAGCTAATAGGACACTCTCTCATAAGGCTTCAGCAATTGTCATATCTAGCCATAATGCAGAGGCTAAATGTTTAAACACCATAACTTTTGTTGCAATGATGTTTGGAAAATCTCTGATAAAAACAGTTCTTTTTCATCTTGCCTGAGCAAAGGACAGGGCTGGTTCAAGATGTTACTGTTGAAACATTAATCATAAGGTACTGAAATTCAGCTCCCTGTAGGTACAAGAAGTACACCAAATAAATAATTTCAATTGTGTTTAATTTGAAAAAAGATATTAATAAAAAAAAAGAAAGCTTACTAAAAGAAAACATAATCCCATGCTCATTGGCAGTCAAAAAACCAAGCAGTTAGGAGCTTTAAAAAAAGGAATGGAGCACAAAACAGAAAACACCTTTATAGCACTATACAAAACCACATAGTACCCTCCCTCCTGTATACTGCCTGCTGTTCTGGTACTTGCCTCTCAAAAATTACATGGGGGAACTAAAGAAGGGCAATTAAAGCTTGGAACTGCTTAAATTGATTTGGAGTTTTCAGCTTGGAAATGGGACAACTGAAGGGGGATATGGCAGATATGTATAAAATCACGAGAACCCTGGGAAAGTGCCTAGAAAATAAATGAATGGATGCTTGGCTTCTCACTACATGAGAAAAAGAAGATGCCCGATGAAATTAGCAGGTTTAAAACAAGCAAAAGAAGAGGGTTTCTTTCACACAGCATAAGAGAATAGTGGCATTCACTGTCAGATGCTGCCAGTATCACAAATACAGTCAAAAAGCAATTATACAAAGTCATAAAAGAAAAAAAACATGAAAGCCTATTAAATATAAAGGTAGAAATTCTGAATTAAGAGCTCCGTACAATACAGATCAGTGAAGTGCAGAACGTATCTCTGCATGCTCTCCCTGATCTTGTATTTTTTGTCTTAACACCTACCAAGGGGCACTAGTAGAGACAGAGTATGGGGCTACAGTTTCCCTTGGTTTGACTCAGTGCAGCCGCCCTCTTACTCAGGTGCCTCCTCGTTGTACTTAAAAAATGTGTGCATACTCCTCTGCCACCCCAGCACAAAGTCAAGAGGTCAGTTTAAGCCAGCAGAGCTTAAGCTAAGCTCTTTGCGCTGGACCTGACTAAAAGCCTTCACGCAGGCAGGCAGTGCAGACCAAATATTTAATTGTGGAAAAACTACCGCTGCTTAATCCATCTTGCTGCTGTGCCTCATTGCCTCGGTGCTCCCAGCCTGCTTCCAAGAGCAGCTGAACACTGAAGATGGTCTAACCCAACCTCTTCGCCTCTGCTGCTGAAATGGATTGGAAGCCATAGCACAGTTACAATTACCAAGTATTCCCTGCCACCCCTAAGCTGTATGAAAAGGTCTACCTGCTTCTGCAAAGAGGGAGTCAGAGAAAATTACTGGGGAGGTTAGCCCTGATGACAGAGACCAGATCAGATAGTCAGAAAGTCAGAAGAAGTGGAAAAAGGAGAAAATGAGGAGGACAAAGCAGGTATTTTTTTTCTTAACCTGAGCTCCCTTATGTCCGGAAGTAGTACGACTTTTATTTTATCGATGAAGTATTTAATGGCGAAGCAATAGATCCTAACTCGCTTCCTGAGAAAAAGTAAGCCCTTATGGAAGAAAAAAAGACAAAGCATTTGGGTGGTAGTAAAGAAGAAGAATCACGCTGAAACGGTAAGACTCAGAGCTGGTGACGGTCACTATACCGATGTGCTCGACACCCGGTGATCCCAGTTACTGGAAGCAGTTATAAATGCATCTCCCACAATGGTGTGCTCCACTTCGCACTACGACGCAGGGGCTGGCCTCACCCAGCACCTTCACCGCCAGCACCCCCAACCCCTCTCCCCTTCCACGAGGAAAGAGCCCCAAATGCAGCATAGAGCGGACATCCCCACTTTCCACCCTTCCGCACAGGGAAGGGAGAGGAAGGGCTTTTTGCCAGGTCTGCATCCCTGGCTCTGGAGGAGGACATACTGCCTTAGCTCCTGGCACTGGCCAGCCTGAACCATCAGATTGTGGAGGAAGGGCGTTATTGCTGGGAGAGTCCTTGGCTCCTGAAGCTCCACTGGTCTCATCTAAGAAATGAAAAAGTCTAGTTTAAAACTGTAAGTATTATGAAAAGTTAAAAGTGGTGCTGAGGAATTAGGAAATTATAGTAAGAATGAACAATCAGAACAAAAACGAGAGGTGTGCCAGAGCCAAAAGCTTTTAATATGAATACTTCCAGCTATGGTGTGACTCAGATTCTGAGCCCAGAATGAGATACACATTCCTTTTCACACTTATTTTTAGAGTGGGATGAAACAATACCCAGCTACAAATACACCCCTCCTCCTGCTTATTCAGCACCCTCATTTAGATTGATCTGTCTGTACTGTTTATACAACTTTGAATTGCTGAAGTATCAGTCAAAATCGTGTGAGTCAGCCACAACTCCAGGAAATGAAAGACAAACCTTATTTTTCAGTTATTAGAACAATAACTGCAAATGTTATGAGGAATGTTAGATCTCTACTTATTGCTTTTGTGGTCACTCACTAGTGATAATAAATTAAGGGGAAAAAGTACTCTGAAGTCTAATTGTTGTCTGGATATGAGAGTTGCATTTGATATTTTAACAGCTCACAAACAAACACATGGAAAAATAACGGATTGTAATGCTATACAGAGTTTTAGGTAGGCAGAAATTAGCTTGATTTTTAATTAAAATAATAATGTGAATAAATGTGAATATTTTATTGTTTGATTCAAAGATTTTATTGTTTGGTTTGAAGATGATAGCTGCATTTGTTTATGACTAGAGGCCTATCGCATACATCAAGAAGCATCTGTTTATAATCTGTGTCTGTTTATAATCAATGTCCAGATGGAGATCGGTGACA
>NW_009198034.1:0-2074 GCF_000690835.1 Fulmarus glacialis
ATGCGCCCGGTGCCGGGTCCTGGCTGCAGAAGGGCTGAATTCCCCCGGCAGAATAGGGTGTCGCCTGACATTCCTTACGTGGTTGTCCCTTCGTGGCGGAGCTGTGAGCTTATCGTCCCCGGGTTTACCCGTGCGTTTGCTTCGCCCTGAGTCGCGTGCGTCCCTGTGTAACCTCCGCCTACCCATCTTCTCCCCGTGTACCTCTGCGTGGTGGGCACTTAGTCACGGAAAGGTGGGACGAAAAGAAAAAGCCTGTGGTTTTTCGTCTGAGATGACGTAAACCTGTTGTGCATAGCTTAAAAAGGTTTTCGGCACGTCTGCTGTCAAATCGCTCCTAAACAATACGGTTTACCTGGGTTGACTGATTTATAGGAACCTGGCTCCCAGACCCGAAGGATGACATTTAAACGCATCTTCCTTTCATTTGTAAGGGATTAAATGAACACGTTTTGACAAGATTGATCATGTGGAGGTTCAGAGGATTTCTCTTTGTGGCTTCAATCTATAGCTTGTAGAACCGATAGAATATTATTGTGTCTCATTAAAATAATGCATGGCTGGCAGGCGCCGCTGCACGCAGGAAAACAAATGTTCGGGGAGTTCCCGCTGCCGAGGCCATCCCTCGCTCCCGCGTCGCCCCCCGTAGCGTCCTGCGGAGATTGGCTCGGTCCTTCATTAGACGTTTGTTTAACGCGTGCTCCTCGCTGCTGCCCTCCGAACGGCTTGCTCTGAGCTAAATCGTGCCACTAACATCAGCTGGGAGCAGGAGGCAGATTCCAATTTCTCCGCAGGACAGGCATTCCCTCTTTAGCTATAATGTTCCTGTTATTCCCACCAGTAACTAAATTTCAAGAGGGGCCGCGTCCGCTGCCAGGCGCTGGTGCTGGCGGGGATGGCCCAGGAGCCCGGTCTTGCCTTTCAGGCCTCCCCCATCCTGCAAAACGTTCCGCCGCTTTGGGCACTGCGCCTTGGTGGCAGGATCAGGTTTGCCCCTGCGGGATGCGCTTTTCTTGGAGTTTATACTCTGTTTCAATTGCATTAACCTCGTGACCGCCGTCATAGGCTGTCTGCCCTCCATAGCCTAAGGAAAAAAAACATCCTCAAAATCAGACAGGTGTCTTTAAGCCCAGAAGTCTTGGAAGACCCTAACCGGCTTGTTCTTGCCGCAGGAACCCTGGAGCCTCGCAGTTCCTTTTGCAGAGGGAGTGGTAAACGGCTGTCGTCCTCCTTAAGAGACGGGGAAGCGCTGGTCTGGGAGCGGGGCGGGAGCGTGGAAAGAAAAACTGTGTTTCTTCCGCAGGCTGAACGCAGAGTTAGCAGAAGGGTCCGCAGGGCCGGTCTGGTCCCGGTTCGTCCCACACGACTTGTGTTTTCCTCTCTTGCTAACTCACGGCCGCTCCCGACGTTGCCCTTAGGCACGCGGCCAGATGGGAACGGGAGAGGACTCTTTCTCTGTCCTCTTCTCGGCTTGTAGACGTGACTTATCTCCTTCCGGGCTCGGTCCAGGCTTAGGAAGCCATTACCCTCGGACGGCAGGTGAAGGCAGCAATCTTCTAGGCTTTCGCTGGCAATTTGCATTGCTGCATTATGCATGGGCAGAAAAAACAGAAATAAAGTAGAAGGAACAGGAAATCATTGTGGGGTTTTTAATCTGAAAGGTGTGATCGAACTGCTGTTTGTAGGCTGCCTTTAATGGCCCCTCGATTGGCAATTAGTGTTATATGATCACATATCTTTAATAGAATATTGATGCCGTCGGCAGAGATATAATCCCAGTGTCAAGAGTAATTCCCCTCTTTCCAGAGCTTTGCACTTACTGCGTGCGGGCCCAGCAGAGCCGCTCGTGAGGCTCGGCTGATGCATCTCAAATCAATTAGACGCAGCACTTCACCACGAGTGACTTACGGTACGTCGGAGAAATGCATATTAATGATTTGCTTTGGGAGCGTGAACTGCCAGGGAGGAGGTGCCGCCTTGGTCTGGCGACCGCCTGCTGCCTGGTCGGGTCGGGGGGAGCCCCGGGGATCCAAAGGGCCCCCGGGTGTGCGGGAGCGCGCCCGCCTCGGGGGTACGG
>NW_009198035.1:0-616 GCF_000690835.1 Fulmarus glacialis
CCCAAAAAAAAAAAAAGGTGAAGATGGGGCTTTTTAATCCTGGTTAAATAACAGCACTATAGGATGTGAAAACACTGGCTCATAAATTATAACTGCTTCAAGCAGCACTGGTTGAGAGAGGTCATGTGTCATAAGATCGCCCAGCATCTGGTTGAGAAGTCTTACTAGCAGAGCATTTAATCACGTACTTGACTTAAAATGCATACATTACTACCATTGTTGAATAGGTATGTAATTAATTTTTGAGACTAATGGCAACATATAGTTTGGGCATGAATCTACAGAAATAAAAAAAATTTTAAAAATCTATGTGGTCTCTCAGTACAGTTGGACACTGCTGAGCCCCTCCTGGCATATGGGATGGCTCCTATGATTGGAGTGTTGGGATGGAGGGATACAATCTCTTTAGGAAGGACAGGCAGGGGAGACGAGGAGGGGGTGTCGCCCTCTATGTCAGTGACCAGGTGGAGTGCATGAAGCTCTGCCTGGGGATGGATGAGGAGCTGACCGAGAGCTTATGGGTCAGGATTAAAGGGAGGGCAGGGGCAGGTGACATTATGGTGGGGTCTGCTACAGGCCACCCGACCAGGAAGACTGAGAGGGTGAGGCCCTCTCT
>NW_009198035.1:693-916 GCF_000690835.1 Fulmarus glacialis
CCCCCCTGTGGGAGGGACAACACAGCAGGGCATAAGCAATCCATGAGGTTCATGGAATGTGTCAATGATAACTTCCTTCTCCAAGTGGTAGGGGAGCCAACAAGGAGAGGTGCTATGCTGGACCTTGTTCTCACCAACAAGGAGGGGCTGGTGGAGAATGTGAAGTTCAAGGGCAACCTTGGCTGCAGTGACGGTGAAATGGTGGAGTTCGAGATCCTTAGGG
>NW_009198036.1:0-19021 GCF_000690835.1 Fulmarus glacialis
TTAATGATTCTATGATTCTATGAAATATTGAAGATTTGTAAATAATTTTCTATCCACAGAGTCTGCCCTAAACAGCAGCATTACAGTATTATGTATTTAATCTTTGGTACATATCTGCAGTAGAACAGAAAGTTATCTACCATCTCACCATACTCTAAATGGTGTCTCTAGTAACTTGCCTGTTATGCTCTCCTTGCTAAACAGGATATTTGCTAGGTCATGTTATCCCTTGTTTTACATTCATTTTCAGACAATCCAAACTGTGGCATCCTAAACATCAAGATCCATCATTCCAGATGATGATGATGCTATTGTGAAATTTTCCAAGTGTGTGAGGAGGTTTATTGTTCCCCAGACTCGTTTAGCTCTGTAACAACCTAATGGATTAGTATGGGATCATTCATCAGTCTGGCAATACCCAAGACTGAAAGCATCCATAATCCTTTTTCACAAAGGCATTTTTTTTCCTTGATCTCTTTTTCTCCTTCAATTCAGTCTGATACTATCAAAATACCAGATCAAAACTACTAACATATTTTGCTATTGCTGTTTCATCTGTGGTGTCAGTTATGCTAATAACTGTCTTGAACTATTACAGAATAGAGTGACATTCTGTGCTAATATAAACTAATATTCTCTCAATGACTTCAACAGAAACATGATAAGTTAAAATTGTTGAGATATTTCCTTCTTGCTTTAGCAGACCAAAGACAGTTGTTACAATAGTCTCATCACTGGAATTACTCCTTTCCTTAAGGTTCCTAAGAAATCTCCATATGCATATGATGAACTGCTCTTTCTTTGCTTATTACTTATGAAAGCTTTTCAGCCATCGTCCTATTATTATTACTATCATATTTTATTATTATTTATGAGCCATATAGAACCACAGAATTAAGTTCCCAGCAAGTATAGCTTCTGTTATTGGGAACATTGACAGACAAAATCTATGTGTCCCCATTGCCCCTGTTTTTGAGTGATCTGTGACAGAATGTGTACTAATCCCACAGTTTGTTCCTACCTTGTTCTCTATTTGGTTTCCTAACCCCTTAAACAAGTCATTCATCTCCTAATGACATTTTTTAAATTTTGGTACATGTATAAACCACCTTTGTCGTCTTTTATCATCATCAGTCATACTCTTAATGCAAGAAGATACTCTCTTGCTGTGAGAGTAACAGAGCAATCCGAGATCAGATTCTAGTATCAAAATTACCTAATAAAAATCCAGTGTATGTTCTGTTACACTGAAGTAATGACTTGGTAGTCAACTACCTTGTTATGCTGGAAGGCTGAAGCAAACAGCGTACACAAGCACCTACGGCTCTTTAAAATTCTAGCTTACTTAACTCTGTTATATTTAAAGTCATTTTAAATTTGACTGCTAAGTCACAATTGCAAAATGTAGTAAACCTCTCTCTCTCCCCACTGAATGAGAAAGAGGAGAAAGAGTAGCTTTAATCAAGTTCAGCATCCCTGCCCAGGGGACAGACTGCTGGTGTAATTCTTTTCTTTCTGTTCTTCCTTTGCTCACGATGGGGCTGTAACGGTCTTTTATCCTTTGAGGTTTCAGCATATATAGGATGATTTCTTTCTGCTCTTTGCTATGGAATAGAGCTCTCAAGGCTGCATTCTTTCAGTGACCATTTGTGATTTGTGTTTATGTTCATGTTCCGGAAGCCTCTGTTATCATCCTATCACTGTATTTTCACAGCCTTTGCTATCATTCGATGTTTATACTTTCAGGAATCCTTGCCTCACACTAGTGCTTATTAGTATGAAACCTAACTATGTGTACAAGAGGAAGTTTTGAAGACTGTCTAATGTGTCAATTTGAAAAAAGCAAATTATACAAATGAATTTTCAGCATAGTTAACTTTGTAAACTTTTTTCCTAAATTTATGTGGATAAATTGGTAAGACTAAAGATATTCTGAATGACTTGAAAAATGCTCTAGGTTAGAGTACACACCATCAGTGAAAATAATTTTTTTTTTTTTTGCTATTTTACTATATAAAATCCTATGTTTATATAGTGGTGTCCGGCAAACTGAAAGAAAGCATTCAATGATGACTTATTCAAGTCATCAATTTGTGCCTAAGTAATCCTTTGAAATATTTTTCGAGTTATTTCCATCTTGCTGAAGTTTGTAATACTTCAGGAACTTCCTTAGCCTGTAACATCACTAAGATCACATTCATATACAAATTTATAAAACAGATATGCACAACTTACAGATCTATTGTATATTTCAAACAGATCTCTCATCTTGTGTGTGTGTGTACATATACATATACATATTGGTTAGAGGCCTTCTGGTCCAGTTCCATGCCCAGGACAAGTGAAACTTATATCTGCCTCTCTTTATTAGGCATAGCATTGCTAAATTTTGTTGCCTGTTAACTCATATTGACTGCAAGTACTGATACTCTCACCAACTTTCTATTGTCACATAGTTTTTTCCACTGAGCCTTGGGGACAGATGATTGTAGCACGTTTTATGAACAAACAACACTATTTGGCATAAGAGAGGTTTCAAAACTAATCATCAAATGACAAGTTTTCCATGCCAAAGCTTTGGAATCAATCAGGCTGTAACAAATTTCCCTCTAGGCTGCAAAGATCCATCTCTTCTGTCTCCCAATTCCCGTTACCTAATTACTGGGAATATTGCAAACCTGCTGCAAGGCAACTCTGAACACTATTTTCTGTCTTAAACAATAACAAATATATGGCCCTTAGTAGAGTTGTAATAAGAGTGGGATAAGAAGGGCATAAAATGGAGGAAAAAAAAAAAGTCCAAAAAATACAGTTTGTACTGCTACCAGGGATAAGGCTTTTCAAGTCCACTGGGAGTAAGTGGCAAAGACATCTTGAAGGATCTCAGTTTGAGAATGGGAGATGGGCAACAGTTATCTTGTCTCAAGAGCAGAGGAAAAAGGGAGAGAGTTTTATTCTTTTCCATTATCAGGACTCAAATCTCAGTGAATATTCTATATAACTGTGTTTTAAATTCTTGCATGAAATTAAACGAAGAAGCACAAAGAAGAGAAAAACCCACATTAAGAAACTATCAAGTAGAAGAAACAATTCCAGAAATTGTGTTTTTACCTTAAAACAGAGAAGTTTTAACAGGCACATAAAACTACTCAGGTTTAAAACATATTGCAGAAATAAACAGAAATAACATCACTGTAAAAAGGACTTGACAGATCTAGAATTTAAATGTGAATGTAGCACAGCTAGATTCCCATTTCTTGAAATTATACATGCATCCCATTTTTTGGATAAACAAATTGCCAGATATGTGACATGAATTGTCAGGAAATACTTTTATCGTTCATGGACATGGAATTCTTGGGCATTTTTGCTACATGATACCTTCAAGTCAAATTAATTTAGTGTTATTTGGTTGAACACATTTTCATTGAGTAGAGAATGAATATAATTCAATTATCAGGCAATAAAAGTTTTTCAGGGTGATCTACAAGAGAGTCACATTGTGTACCTACAGTAATATAGTGCAGTACCATTAAAGAAGTTACTTGCAAGGTACATGTTTAAGCTAATAATATTACACTGTGATGGGTGGACACTGCCAGGGGTGCAGTTGTTACATGGTTGTTTTCCTTCTATCCTATTATCTTGAATGTTCAACTAAAAGTGGAACATAATCACTTAGCTTTTGAAACTTGTTCTCTTGAAAAAAAGGGAAAAAGAAGAAAAGAAAAAACAAATGAACAACCGCTGGAGTCTGCCATCATTTGCTAGCAAAATTATATATGAATGATGTCACAGATGCATATACACAATCAAGCAGTGCAAGGAATTTATTGACCATTGCTACCCATCCATTTATAAAATGAATTCCAGCCATCACTTCCTTAATGTGATACACAATGAGGCACAACAGAGAAGTTATGCATCTCAAGAGCCACCACATTGTAATGAAATCTCTATGAATGTTATGATATTCATATTTTCCTTAATTTCTTCACATTGTCATTTCCTCACAAAAAAAATCCAGTTTCTATAATATTCAACAGTTATACTAAAATAGCACTTCTGAAGTTCTTAAACTTGATTTGTCTTGTATCTTCCAATCTTTAAAGTAACACCTTGATCATACATGTTGTTTTTCATTGAATTTTAGTAATCAGTTTGTATTAAATGATAATTTTCAGCAGTGCAGTTCTACAGGACCATCACCACGATACCCTGCCTCATTCTGTTCACCCTGATGATTCCCCTTCTCCTTGTCTGCTAATTCTACCCTCCACTCTCATTCCCAATGGTCTGACTTTTTTTTTTCTCATTCCTTAACTCTTTTGCCCAAATTGCATCAATATCTTCCTGTTTTGCAGTCAAAGTCTTTTTCTTTCCTCTTTTAGGTACCCATGCCACTCTAGCACTAATTCTTCACTCTGTTCACTATTCTAATGTCTTAGGTCCATGTTACCTCCCTTCATCCTACTCTCTCAATGACCTTATCTAATGTACCTTAAAGTGACAGCTTCTTCGTTGCCCTAACTTTTTTGGTTGAGTTTTTTTCTTTTGGTTTGTTTGTGGTTTTGTTTGGGTTTTTTTCCATTTGTGAGCTCTCCCTGCTGCTTTCAGTTCTCTCTTATGCTACCGTCTCTGTCTCATCTCAACTGCTTTCATGCCATGTTCTTTCCCAGCCAAAAAAAATATTTTGGGGGGATGAGGGGAACAGCTGCCTGTGAAATTCTTGAGATAGATTTTATTTCTTGAGGACACATTGCACCGTCTGTAGATTCTCATGAATCTTCTGTCTGGAGTCTTCCATCTGAGGGCAATTTCAGATGGCCCACAAAAACAGGATGATATGAGAAAGCACTATAAGACTTTCACTTTCAGTCAAATTCTTACTTGAAAGGTTCTATTTAGGAGCTTTAATAGAAGGACCAAGTTTCCTGGGAAAGAACATTATCGATTTTATATTTTATTTCTGATTCACCATCCACTCCCCCTGCACATAGTGTTGTTTTTCATCCATAAACAAATAAAAACAAAATGCCAAATCATTGCTGTTATCCGAAAGAAAGCACCTTTAAAATATGTCTAAACATGTCACATTTCTTTGTTATTTGTACTGGTGTATTACACGGGTGTGCTTTTTAAGTTCTGAGTAGATACATCAGCAAAAAGTGGTTGACTAAAATTACATACAGATGGTAGAAGTTCATAGATTATACACAATTTGCAACACTGCAGCTCAGAAACAATCCTGTTCTAGAAAACAAAACCCTGGCAGGTACACTTGGGAACCATTATGAACAGAAAAATATATAAATAAATTTATACTTTGAGCTATATTAAAAATGATGACTGTTCAGAGGATGGTTTTATGTAAGATTCCAAGCAGATATTTGAAAAACAAAACTAATTTAGAATTGCTGGAAATTATCAGAGGATCACTTCTTCATATGCAGAGGAGAAGTACTAATGAATTAATTTTATGTGGACTTGGAGATACGACACTACACTGATCGGCGTTAGTTTTTTTAAACTTACTAGAAACAGTCTTGCACTAGATTTTGAAATATGCTTGAATAGAATAAGAATATGAATTAAGCACACAAGATGTCACCTGCAAAACATAGGAATGCACAAAATTTTCTATAGACAAAGGTAAAATGAAATTTCAGTTTGGAAGTGCATGACAAGGAACATGGTACAACAACTATACAAATCAGTGGGAAGGAGGAAGGTACAAGAACCATATACCAATGGGAATTTTTAAAAAAAATTACTGCAGAATTCCAACTGTTCTATTTCTGTTTTCCAGTGATATCAATAGTGATTCTAGCTTAGAAGATGATAGGAAAGTAAATGTTATTTTATTTAAATTTAAAATGTGTTCATCTTGTTTTTAAAAGCCAAGCGGTAAATGTCGCTTGATAAGGAACCTGAAAGTGTTTATGACCTTTGTAAGAGTTCGCTCATTCCTGTGTTGCCTGGTTTCAGGCAAATAACTAGATATGATTATAAATGAGGCATATCTGCCTTTGTGGCAAGTAATATAGAAAATCAGGATGACTATACTAGGTTAGTTCAAAGGTACATCTAATTCTACCTTGTCTCTGATAATAGCCAAAAGCAGACACAGAAAAGAAAGCACAAGACTATAAAAATACATAGTAATACTTCCCCTGAATACTTAGTCTCACTGAATCACAGACTTCTGATCTGTAAATGCTCTATACATATTTAATAACTCTCTCTTGTCCATCCCCTTCTGAAGAGAAAAACTTTTGAATCCACACATGATACCAAGTTCTACTATTCAACATGTTATGAAGAACTATTACCTTTTACTTGTTTTCATATGCATGTGAATTACAAAGAGAAATATACTGATCTCAAATACCACATGGAATGAATCTTACAGTGTTGCCTACAGAAAGGAGTACCTTCATGCTTTTAGGCAGGTTTAGATCCAATCACTGGCCTTAAAAGATTTGCCATCACTGTTTCAGCACAGTGGAACAGTAGGTCCCAAACTGAATCACAAATGTAGACAAAGGCTTTATGGGTCTATGGATCCTTTATGGTTCAGTGTGATATTTATTAAAAGAAAATAAAGAAAAATAAAAAAGATCAGACAAATGCCCTTCATGGATTGTATCAATGATAAACAATATTAATGATTCATAAAAGTTCTAGATATAGCACAGAAATACTTCAAGAAAAATGGAATTTCCCTGTTTCCAATATAGATAGACATATTATTGGATAATTAATCTCTATTTAACAAGATTAATAAATCATTTATCTTCTTCCATACTGGTCCTGTTTTCAACAGGCTTACAAGAACAAATACTTCAAAAAAAGGAACATAGTCAACATGTGCTATTTACTGTTTAAGTTGTTACATTCACATTTATAGGTTCCGAGTTTAGATGATGTCATTATACTAAGAAATGTCCTAGAAAATCAGCAATATGAAAACTATTACCATGACACAGACTTGTTACTAATTTTGCAAAGCCTCAGGCTGGGCTGTGAGGCTTGCCTTTTTTGGACTCAATCTTGATTTGCTTGGAGCTTTGCTTTAATCTGTTAAGCTGAAAGAGCAATTACCTAGTGACCAAGTGGCTATTACTTAATTTGTTTTGTTTGGTTTTGCATAACACTGTGTTATAACATTGTTAACAATTTCTACATAGATTGGAACACAATTAGTTATGCTGTGGAGAATGAGTAATCCATGGCCCTATGAGAATCATGAAGCATCTAGGAGTACAGGACTAGGGTGATAGCAGAGGCCTTGAGGGTGTGGACATTGAATATCATTCTGGACTTACCAGGGATATTAAGAGCTCCTCAGTGGACGTTACTGCTAATAATGCAAACTTACAAGCTGGGCAAAACTGATTTTGGGGGAAACAGAAAGAACAAAGAAACAGTATCCAACTTATGCACAGCACACCATTTATGGTAAAGTCAAATGTAATAGTGAAGAAAGAGCAAAGCATAAAGTCTGTTAGAAAACACACAAAAATGGTCCCGACTAGACCCTAGAGCGAGGAGGAAAACAATCACTTTCAAGAACATGTTTTTCCTGGCAAAGAGGAGGAAGACGACCCCCTAATTAACATCCCACTCCTGGGGTGCTGAGAGAATGCCAACAACTCATCACGACTTCCCCAGGACCCATGCTGAAAGCATTGGCTTGGAATCTCTCAGAATAATGGGAGTGGCCCAGAGCACATCCCCTCCTCTGGTGGATTTGGCTGCTGGGGCTCAGGGAGAACTTAGAGGTGGTACAATAGTGTCTTTCAAAGCACAATGTAGCAGAGGCCTCAGTGGAAGCTCCCAGGCACCAAGCAGGGAGGCTGTGGCTGACCTCCTGCCCGTGGGAACCACTTTCAGCTGAGACTAACCCTGGGCCCCATCTCAGCTACATCGCAGCCCTGCCTGGCTGGGCCACTTATCTTGTTTATCCAGACAGGGACCCTGAACTGCAGGCTGACTTCCTGGCTTGACCTCAGCCCTGCCTTGCTACCAACAACCTAGTGCAATCCCTGGGTTGTATCTGACCCTGGTCATTGTCTCTAACCTGGCATGTGAGAAAAAGGTTTAGATTTTATAAGGGTTTTTTTGCATATAACAGCTTCTAACTGTGGCTTTGCTAATGAGGTTTCTTTTGTATAATTAGAAAATTTAAACTCTGAGTGTGTGTATCACTGTAAATGAATTAACAGTAATAGCCATCTGTATTTTGTTCACACTGTTAAAATTCAAGTTGACTAATTTTTTTTTTTTTTTTCTTCACTTATAGGGCATTTTCTCTTTCTGCCTTTAGCTAGATTTTGAGCAAAACATAGGTTGTCCTAGAACTGCCAGGCTCCTAGTTCATTCAAGCACCAGTTGTTCATCAGGAAGTTTTCAAGGGTAACACTCTGGTGGGCATAAGACTGCTTCTCAACAATAATCTTTAATAGCGACTAAAACTATTTACACTCATAGTACTTGATTGTCTCAGGCTTTTAAGTAAACCTGACCCACCTGAAACACATTCTTTCTTCTTCTGTCTTATTCCTGATTTTTCATGTCTAATGCAAAGAACTTAAGTATTCATTTTAAAAAAAACCCATATCCTAAATCATTGTTTGTTTGTTTTGTTGTTCCCTTTAATTACAAAGAACATAATGATTTAGAGACTGCATATTAGCTTTGCCAATGCTTACACTTTTCAACCATATAAGTGTTGTCTTTTACAATACTTCTAGAGAAACTCTTATACAAGAATTAATTACCATGGTTTCTAAATCCTAAAACAATGCCCATTTTGCCAGATTTCACCTATTAGCACATATACTGCTTGACTGAACTTCTGTTACCTCGATTATGTACTTATCAAAGCTTTAGCAAAACAAAGGTACATGTAACCATTTATAATATAATTAAAATAATCATATTATTTGTGACTGCATGTCACAATTCATCCTCATGGTTTTGCTGTTAGCAGTCATACTGAAGCATATACAGAAACACAGTTAACCCTTGGATTTAAGTTTTCAGGTGATTTTAAGAAAATCATGTCTTAAGAAAGAAAATCAGATGAAATTACAATTTTCATCTATATCAGTCTGTGTTTTAAGTACATACATTGAGTTTACCAGTTGCATACTGGTTATTGTTTTTCCTTAGTTGAAATAAGGAACTCTTAGTCATCCCACTTAGTCACCCACCCTTCTTAGTTAGGTGACTCCCATTCTTCCAGTCAGTCCTCAATCCCCAAGACAGGTGTGCACCATAGTCATAAAAAATATTACATTTATTATTCCTTTCAGAATAGCTTTAGAATTGCAGAATTTGTATCTAGAAATAAGTTATTAAATCTTTAAAATTTAAAGCACATAATTGTTTTTCATTATTTCACTGCATTTTTTTTTAATGGAAATGCAAAAAGAATTTTTTTTTTTCTTTTTTCCTGCTCAGAGGACACTGTTCTGGAAATGTAATTTTCCTAACTAAAAATATGTGGGGAAAGCACAACTAAGATATTCATTATAAGCACATCTCCCCCTGCTGCAAATCAAACTGTAAAATCAGTTCATCTGTAGATGCAATTTAAACTTAATAAGCTGCATAAATTAATAAGGAAATGTAACAGTGAAGTTAACAAGCATCATACATTTAGAAAACAGTATTATATTGTTTCAATTTCAAACTAGATAAGTGTTTTCCTCTTCTTTGCTTTATTACAAATAAATATATTTAAGCACAAGGTTTTTCTAACAAAAGAATTTTCAGTCCACATTAAAAATGTGATTGCACAGGTTTGAACTAAATACTGTCTTATTATTCCATTAAAGCAAACAGGGATAGCAATTAAATACTTTCTGTAACTCCTGCTTTACTTCTCCTGAGTGGTTAATGGATTTTC
This sequence comes from Fulmarus glacialis, assembly GCF_000690835.1. Taxonomy (NCBI): domain Eukaryota; kingdom Metazoa; phylum Chordata; class Aves; order Procellariiformes; family Procellariidae; genus Fulmarus; species Fulmarus glacialis. The sequence goes on from NW_009198036.1 coordinate 9,917, forward strand.
GTATGAAACATCCCAAGAAGAAGTTATACAGGTTAAGAGATATTCAGTAAAAACCCAGCACTGCGGTTCTGATACTTTGGCTTTCATTTATTAGTTAGCATGAAAACCAACATTTTTTCCAGATCACCACAATATATGAAAAAGCAAAGGTAGGCTGTGAAGTAATATCTATTTAGTGAAATTACTGCCACTTGAGTGGCACCAGATTTTTTTATTACTGTCACCTGTGATATTCCCTCATTTTGGGCCATTTTCCTAATTCCACTTCCAGCTCTGAGTTATCTACCCAACTTTTAACTTTTACGGAAAGATATTTTGTATAGCATTCAGTGTCTATGAGCACTAAGAATGGTCGTGACAGCAGTTCCAACAGCAGTATCTGAAGATGTTATTTAAAATCCATTTGGCAAGGTGGTGTAAAGCAAAAAGAAAAGGTAACACCTTTTCCAAGAGCTTGAATGGGTGGACATCTAAATGGGTGGACATCTAAAATGCATGTCACTAGCTCACTCTGAAATAGTTGCTGGATTATTACTTTGCTGCTAGAAACCCTTACAGATGTGTAGGCCTCTCACAGTTAGGTATAATAACTTGGTACAATCTGCACTGATGCTAACCTAAGAAAAGTTATCTGTTGCAAATTCTTCTGTGCTTGTGTTATCTGAATAAAATACCCCTTGGTTATTTTGGTTTCAAAGAGAGAAAAAAAAAAAAAAACAAAAAACCAAACCCAAAAAGAAAACAGAAAAGGTTCTCTTTAAAAGTATAACTTTTCTCCCTTGGTCAGACTTAGCACCAATATTGCATGAGGGCATTCTTCCTCTGAAAGCACTTTGTATATATTAAAAAGTCATTATGGGTTCTTCACTAAATATGTCCTCGTACTTAACAGTGGAATTTGAGTAGGAGTACTTCACTATACAGAATGGAAAAATGTAAAGAGCTTGATAGTTAAAGTGCTATATGTTAGGAAAGGGCTATAAACCTACACAGAGCTTTACTCCCAATTCTGAATTTCCTGTGATATGATGTTTGTATTTAGCATGAAGCATTGGCTGAACTGTATAGACTGCAGCAGAGTTCTTCAGGATAAAAAAGAAAAAAAAAAAAGGCACATGAAAGAAAGATGGTCTTGTCTTGCACTCGTATAATCTGGGAACAAAAAAGAACAGTTAAGCTCTAACCCTCTTTGGCTTGGAAAAAGGAAACAAAAAGACTTCAGCTAAAGTTTCCTAAAGTATATAAAGACAGTTTTCGTATCTCCATTTCAGCTGTCTAGAAGATTCAAGGAGACTTTAGGACTCCCAGGTAAACTTAGGATCTTCAGATATCACTGTCTGCACTGAAAATTATACTCCCTCATGATTTATTTTCATTGTCGAAGCATTTAGAAGCTTGTGTAGAGATGAGTTGCACTGTAATTGTTACTATCCAAATATATAGAAAGAGGGAGCCTGAATTTAACAAAAAAATAAATACAGGTGGGTCTGACAAATAAAAAATTGATTACATCCACAATACAAATGAGGAGCTAAGTCAAAGAGAGGATGAAGAAGGAACCCAAGATCTTGGAGAATATGCGTAATAGAACGATAATCCAATATTTTCTTAATATCAGTTACTGCTAATTCACAAAACCCTTATAAGATAATTAATAAGCTACATATTTTAGATATTTTGAGTTTATGGTTATAAGTTCATGGTACTGAAATGTGAAGAACTTCTATGATAAGACATAGATTATATAATACTGCTTTATAGCAGCACGTATCATTTGTATTTTTAAGTCTTTATCCTCTTTGTGTTACAAAATTAGAAGACAGCAACCTTATTAGTAACCTCAAAATTTACAGCTTCCAGCAAGATGCACCTATTTCTATTTCATTAAAACTATTTATTTATTTATTTTCAGCTGGAAATACTTTTAAGAAAATTTATGAGGCTGTGAGTACACAGAGAGCTAAAATTTCATTATCTTATGAAATCTAGTATAAATATATTTCTTTCAGTGTTTCCTAGTCTGGAATACTATACCTTGGATTGTTTTAGTGTCAAATTTTAAAAAGCACTTTAATGTGCCTCTCATTGCAAGTTCATGAATTGATCATAGATGAAAAATATTGCATTGGTTTTGCTAATGTATGTTTACAAATTGAGCAGTAAATATATATATTTCATACATGGGAAAGCACAAATAACATTAATTTTTAATCACATAATTGTACTGTCACTTGTTTCCATGTATTTGAAGAATGATTACATCATTATTCATGTCACGGACTCAGATTCAGAATGAAGCAAATATAAAATGAAAATCTCAGCAACATGTTTTGAATTACTGCTTTTAGGAAGAGCACATTTTATTTTATTTGGTCATGTATAACAAATGTGTGGTTGGGCAGGCTTACTGATTATGTTGAATTTACAGGAAGTGTATTTATCTCCAACTCTCTTCTAATGAATAAGAAACTGGACTTTCTGCCACACTCCAGAGTCTGGCCAGTGCCACATAACTAGGAAAAAAAAATTGTTATACTTAAGCAACTGCCTTTCAATTATGCAATCTAAGAGACATTATTTACTGTTTTATTGTATCATTGCCCTTTTGGAATGTTCAGAATTTATAGTGTGGCAATTATTCTCCAACATAGCATATTTCTATATTTTTCTTTCATTGTAAGAATTATGCCCTTTGAATAGTCTCAATGAAATCTCAAAGCAAGACAACAGAATAAAAGTAAATGTACTTCCTGAAGTTTAAAGAGGGAATATCCACAAAAAAAAAAAAAAAAAAAAACCCACCCACAAAAAAACCCCACCACCACATAATAAATGAGGCTGTATTCCACACCCCTCCTCCAAAATCGTGTCAAAATGCCCAGTACTTGCCATGTTGAAGAAAATGGCTCAATTCCATTAACAAGGAAACATCCTAATTCACAAATATACACAGTGGGTAATGTGTTAATAGCACCATTATCAGCTGATAACATGGTGCAGTTAATGTATCTCAGCGTGAGTTGACTTTACCACAAGCCATTGTTTCCTTTTAAAACAGCACGAGATCTTGAGAAAAATTTCTCAGTATCTCACTATGGGGAATTAATAAACATTAGTCACCATGGTGCAGAAACAGGGAGGAAAAAAAGGTACTTTAAATATCTTCTGTTCCATGCTGTTCTATTCAACCTTCTTTAATTAATTAGTTCCTTTAAGCAGTGTATCTGTTCCTGGGCTCACTGACTCTTACGTTACTATGATGGACAATTTTTTTTAAAAAACTGAAAACTCACCTCAGTCAGAACTCCTTAAGTGATACAGTTCAAGACGTTTCAGTTGCTTTATAGAGTTACTTGCTTTAAGTAAGAATTGAAAGCAGTAAGTATGTACCTCTATCTCAAAGGAATTTTCTAGTGGGTTAAGTTTACATGATACCTAGAGAATATTTATTAGCTTTAGAAGAAAAGCTATTTCAATAAGAAAATGCCATTTACAAATTGTGACCATATGTGAACTCTTAACAGTTCCAAGGATAAGTCTGTTCATTTATATATGTGCAATGTAAGATGAGGGAAATGGAAAACAAATGGACCCTAAAAAGCAGACTGTGATGCCTAAAATAAAATTTCGGTAGATTTTTTGATTGGGGGTTGAGGGAAGCCAACAGTTCACATAATCTCTGCCCAACTACTTGGGCTTCTAAAAGATTAAACGTCTAAAATATCCCAAATTAAAATGCCTACTCTCAAAAGCAACATTTTTTTTACAGGACTAAACTGAACATTTCAGCAACAACTCATGCATTCAGCATTTCATTTGGGTTCACAAACTAATTACACTCAATCTGAGCATATCCTGGCTAAACTAAGAATATCAACAGCACCTTTATTCTAAAAAGAATCTTACTGGTATTGGCTTGTTTAACAAAGTTATTTTTCACAACTAGAAGTTTTTGTAAGCCACTGTAACTGCCTCCACACAGGGTAGGTCTACATGTTCAACTGGAGTCAGCTGTACCTACCTGCCATCTCAGTAGGCCAGATGTTAGCCAGCTCTGGCAGAAACCCTGTGGCTGGATCGACATAACCCAAAGAGTACATCGTATATCTTGATGAGTTATAAGATACATTAATGTCTGTTTGGCACCATGATACATATGTACAAACGTGATCTATCCTGGCTAAGACACAGAAGAGGAATCTGAGCTGTATGACATTGTGCTGCTGTTTCAGAGTAGTAGCTTAGCTGGTCACTGGCAATAAATTCTCACTAAATCTACATGTTCTGGATAAAAGAATAATCATATAATAGTTACAAACTTGCCAATAATTTTACTGAGCCTGGGAATGTGAGGAGCTTGATCCCTGCATCTCTTTCAAAAGTAGCAAATTCAAATTTGATCATTGAACTTTCCATGTGTTTTTTTCTTGTAGTTACAAACTACACATTATTTCCAAGGTTTTTTTTGCATTTCAAGAATAAAAAACATTCAAAGAAAGGAATTTTTTTAAAATTAATCTTTCATTCATTCTACCATAACTTAAAACAGTGAAAATAAAACAGAAAAGAAAATGAAGCTGCTGTCGAATGGTGAAAGCAATAAAAACTATGACTTCATGTATTTTGTCACCTAGCCAGCTCTTCTGTCAAATCCTCTTCCCTCCCTTTCCCCACGTCTTCCCATATATCTGCAATATTCACACTAGGCAAGAAAGAGCAGCACCCATGCTAGTCTGCAGCCAAATACAAGCTGATGATGAGAATGTGTGTGCTTTTGGACGGACAGCTGGTACTAAAAGAAGCATGCAAACAGGTTTCTGTCCTCTCCCTTTCAGGGGATGCCTAACTTGGGTCTCTACTGTATATGTCAGTGGTATTTTTCTTGCACCTTTTCTTGTAATTTTATTTAGAATTAGTTGAAATTAACCAATGGCTTCAGAAAGTTATTAGAAAAAGCCAGCCAGACAAATTGAATAAAATATTTTTCTTTAGTAAACAGGCTAAGGAGAAGCCTTCCGCTTTGCACGGGATGTCACAGCCCTTTGAATCTGGGAATGATTTTTTACAGGTGATATGCATAAGAATAACAATTTTTGGAGGATATAGGAAAGCTGTGAAAGACGTTTAAGCACATTGACAGCAGCAGGTGTCATTATAATAAAGATTAAAGCCATATCTCGTTTCTCAAAAAAAGTGAATTTTGAAATATTTTTCACTGCTGTCATTATTGTTGTTTTGAAATGCAAATATTTCATGCTTCATTACAGCAGTCTTTAGAATTAGGGTTTTATTCAGCTGGAAAGAATAAGATGTTTGAATTAGTATAGTAGGTTTAATCATTTACAGTTGTAATATGGCTGTATTAGGTTAATATTTAATACAAGCTTCCAGAAAAATAAAAGGTCTAGACAGACTAAATTACATTTGCCACCAGTGAAAAGAGTAACTTACTAGAAAGGGTAACTTCGAAGGATCTACAAGTTAAAAATTGCTGTACTTCTCCATCAGATTATAAACTACATTTTTCATTTTAGTCACTGCAGGAGAACATGTGAAACAGAGGGAAATTGTCTAAGATGAACACTAAACAGTTTCCCTTGTGAGAGGATGGGGGAGGAGAAAAATGTTCTCTAGCAGGAAAAACCCACTGAAAAAATGTAAGTGGGGTCATTCTATATATTCACACACAGATTGCTTAATCCATTGTGCTGTGTACGTTATACTTCACTTTGCTTATTAGTATTACTCTGCCATTTCAATTGTATGTGTATTGTCAACACTTGAAAACTAACCTTCAATACCAAATTCTGGGAATGCTACTATCACTTGTTCTATGATTCCACTTCCGAAGTAACAGTACACTTGTGGGAGAAGCAGTTTCCCTAGATGGGACAATGGACAGAATCTGATAGATTCTTCCTATGCAGAAAAAAGACTAACAATGTTGCTTTGAAACTTCCATGTATAAATTACTCTTGCTAGTAGGATATGTAATCTTAAGAAGTGCTATATCTAAAAAGAAGGTTATATATGAACTATGTAGAGTGTTTCTTCCAACTTCTCAGATTTTTGATAATAATCTGTTTCTTTAGTTTGAGCAGAAGGATTGTGATTTAATCCCCATTTTTGATTCCTCTTATGGTCTTCCACAGAACAGTTATGTAGTATAAACTAGAATTTTGCCCAAGATTTATAAAATGTTTTGATTACGTATTCCACATAAATAAATATAAAAATATAAACCATAATATATAGTTTTAGCAAAGAAACATTTTAGGTTAATTGCTTTTCTAAATGCAAGGATATCTCTCAGATGAGTTGACAACAGTAAGTATGGCTGTCACCTAAGCAATTGCTATTTGATACGAATGTGGCCTGACTGTGGCTCTTTGTTTTATAGAGATATAATGGTATTATTATATAGAGAGATATAATGGTATCTTTTTAAAATTAATTAATGTGTCATATATATGTCCTACAGAGACTCTTATTTTCCTTAATTATTTCTAAAATATCTTTTTTTTTTCCTATGGTAAAATAATAATTCAGAACCTTTCAATTTACAATAGATTATCAACACTGCTAGGACCATAACTGAAGAGTAATGAATAATTTTTGAAAGAAAACCAGCAAAAATCTATACCAGCCAATAAATACCAAGTACAAAGGAGCTGAGGACTTTTTTTTTTTCTTTTTTTTTGGCTATTTTTTTGATATATCTTTAGAGAATAACAAAACTGTGGAGAAGATACTATCACAAGCCTAAGAATTATCTGAAGTAAATTCTACATCATTGCAGTTTATAAAATGAATGTGAAAGATACACATTTAGGGTTTTTTGCTGTATACAGTTGCATAAATAGAGGATGTATGTTAATCATGCATGGAGATCCTTAGAGCATCAGGATTAACTGATTGAATAGAAGAACACTTCAGTTGGAACCTCTTTTCTCAGATCTACTACAGTTTATAATCAATTTTAAATAGAAAAATAAAATTAGCACACATAGGAGAAACAAACAGTGCCATAACCCAGACAGTTCATAAATGGACCACCGAGTTTTATGTTACTGGATTCCTAAGATGTCAAGATGGACTGCATGATTTTGATCCTGAAGTGTCTTGATCTATCGGAACTACCACACATACATACATTGATCTGTGCAGGTTGTGCATCATCTTGTTTAAACTAGTTCTTTTTTTTTTTTTTTTAATTTTAATTTGAGGGGAAAGTAATCAACACCTTTTAAAATTGATAGGAATGCAAAAAAATCTAACGGCTCCAAATTTAGGGTTGAGCTCTACTGACTCACTAGTGAGCCTAGAATCATAACTTATACCTGATATCAGGTATAAACATCAATACTTCTCTATGTGTTGGATAGTTGATACTAGCCAAATATTGATACTACTGGTTGCACCACATTGTAAGTAAGTAAAATGTCACTATGATCTTTTATTAAGTATGTAAGTTCTGCTTATATCTGTAAATATAAACACTGGAGTACAGGAGACTGTTGCTGAGTCAGGTCTCTTCAAGGACAAAGCAATTTAAAGTTTACTGCACAAATCCACCAAGAAAACCATACCACATAAATGGGTGTTTTCTTTAAAATAGTTCTTCCTGAAATTATATACCTATTATGTATTCAGTTTGTTACAAAGACTTGCAGGGTTTAAGCATTATTGCAATAATCAGTGATGCTATTTGAAAATCCCACTACTTTCCAAATCATCCAGGAGCACATCATCATTAACATAGTATTTTCTTCAGCCTGTCTCCCTCATGTTATAGATAATCAGATATGAAATACCTGACACTTTCAATACATGTCTTTCCAAATTCCTCTTCATACTTATACATTACCTCTTATACAGATTACTTGAGCTGCCTCTGCAGAGTTAACTCCTGTTCCAAAAATTTTCTTCATCCCAATCTTACCTGCCCGTTCTATTTTACCATGACTTCATGTCTTATGTTGCCAGTATTCCTTAAAGCAATCATGATATTGCATTAAATATCTTTTTCTTCATTTGTCTGCTTTTGACAGTACACTTAGGGGTTGCCCAAAGTCTCTGAAAGCAATGACTTCCATTGGACTTTATTTTAGCTTTGTTATATTAATAAAAAAAACTAATAAAAAATGCAAAATGCTCGGCTACTACATAAAGTTACAAGCTACTAGGTAAATTTACATTCAAAATATTATATATTGTTAAAATCAGTGTTGCTGTTATCACTACTGAAACAGCATTTCACAACACACACATATAAATATGTAGCATATCTAATGAGTCCATTACACAACTTTCATCTCTGCCTTCTCACAAGAAATTACACTTTTTCATATGTCATACATTCTGATTACATTGTTTACTAATATCTCTTCTACATATGCTTGATGTACTTTCTAAGACGTTTTAAGTTGATTTTACATACTGCACTGCTTGGGGTAGTACACTGGCCTTTTATTTTGTTTGAAGTGTCATGTATAAAGTAGCTCAAAATGAATATGACAAACTCTACAAAAAAATCCATGCTAAATGTGATGAAAGCGCTTTCTGTCCAATCAGTCTCAGCAATTCCAGAAAATCCCTCCAATTGGCTTTTATGTGATCCCTCTTAGAACAAAGTCAGTCTCAAGGCTTAGGCTCTGTTTTTAACATTGTTGTGCCTGAAAAATATAATCATCAGGCTATGATGACATATGACATGTAAGTTAAGAGTAGACTAACCAAAATAATTCAGGAAACACCTGTCAATAAAAGATGACAGTGAAATAGAGATGTGGCTAGTAACATTTTATGAGGATAGTTACTAAGCCTAACACATTTCAAAATTGTCATCAGCAGCCTGGGTAACCAAAAACTTATCTACAGAAAACCATATTGGTAATTTATGAGAAAATGGTAGCTACAGCAGTCATATGAAACAAGACTGTTTCTTTGATAAGCTAGGTCTGTTAAAGCAAATGTAGTTATATATCCAAAAGCAAAGAAGTCAGGCTGTGTTTTCAGAATGGATGACTACAAACAATCTAGGGATGATAATAGGAAAACTGATATATAGCTCCCTTTTGCACTGCTGTATGAAAAGAAAGGGAG
>NW_009198037.1:0-9967 GCF_000690835.1 Fulmarus glacialis
GACTGCTGGTAAATGATGGAGAGTTGGGTCTTTGCTAAAAGACAACTAGTCCAAACAAAAGTAATTTGCATTTTTTTCTGAAAGTCCAAGTATTTTCAAGGACAAGAGAAAAATAACAGCCCCCTTCATATACTGGAAAATAACATAAGTGGGACTACTTTCCTGAATTTGAATTTTAAGCATAAATGCCTTCTCTTGCAAATCTAGGATGAATCACCATTGCACTTTCTGCTTGGTAGTAAAGTGTGTACTGTAAATGCAGAAAAATGAATTCTATGGGTCCCAGTATTGCAAAGAACCTACCAGGTGCTTAAAGAAATTACTGTACAGAGAGCCCTGAAAGTTGATGTGAAGACTGTGGGACAAAAAAAAAAAAAAAAAAAAAAAGATAATTATCATAGACTGTAGCCATGGACTACAAAATTAAAGACTCCATTTCATATTAACATATAAAAAGATCTGATGAAGCTGAGCTAGTCTGTCATCATATGGAAGAGAGGCAGAAGGTAGCACAGATGGTGAAGAGAGGAAATTATTCATGGTTCCTCGCCACACCTTGAAAGGAGCTACTGAAAAGGTGATGTTGAAAATTAAGATCAGAAGGCATCCAGGAACAACAAAATCTCTAAACCCTCCTTTATATTCCAAAGGTGTAAATACGTCCTGAAGTTAAATAGGCTTATGGTTTGAGGATTTGTCTTTTATAGAAAATGAAAAAATCAAGACTTCTTTTTATCTTTCAGAGTAAAAATACCTGAACACCAAAGGTTGGCTCTTGAGTCTTTAAACAAATGTAGAACCTCAAAAATCCTGGCATACTAGATCAACACTCATGAACATAAATCTTCAAAGTTTGTCTTTCTTCAGATTATTTCAAAGTGAGAGCTAAAATGTCCTGTACGTTACATTATTTGCAGTGCCATTCAGACCTGCAGCATCAAGCATAACTTACAGAGGTCCATTAGGAAAATTAACACTTCCTGAGTGCAGCCCTAAAGTTCTTCTAGAATCTTAACAGACTATTTACAAAACAGATGAGCTGACAACTGTGCTTATCTTATGAGCAAGCATTGCCTGATTATTTATCAGGAATAGTTGTAAGGAATCCAAGAAGCAGGTTTTTCCCCCACTTCATAAAGTTTGAAGGTTCTTTCCTTCAAATAATATATAAACTAGTGCAGATATAAACTAGTGCACTTTTTTCCAATGTGTCCATTACGGTCCACAACAAAGATATCAGATAAAATATATTTTAAAACCAGTTTTGTGGACTGTGGATATGTATATCCTGTGAATTTTCCAGGATCTGAGGAAGAGGATGGAGAGGGGTGAGGAAAAAATTGATTGTAGAACATAGACCTAGGTTGTAAAACCTTCCTAGGGTAAAAAAAAACCAATCAACCAAACAAAAAAAACCCCATCCAAGCAAAAAACACCACCACCACGGCAGTAGAACAGGATTTTCTGCCATTGCTGAAGTCGGCAAAATTGCAATGTACAGCAGTACTGAGGTTATGAGGAAGAAGTTGGAGAGAAGGTACTGTCAGCTACCAAAGCCCCAACTACCAGTCAGGTGGTGAGGCAGAACTGAAACAGTTCCAAGTGTTCTACACGATGCACTCATGCACTGAACACGGTAAGTGGGGGCAAGACAGGACATAACCATGTCCAGTAAGAACAAGGGAAAGCAAATCTATTTAGTCCCAAATGACTGGAATGCCAAAGACATTCAAAGTTAGAATCTTAACTTTTTGCCAAAAAGGGAGAGGACCACAAACAGGCTGCAAGGTTTATAGTCACAGAGGAAACATCAAGAGGATGGAAAAAAAAATGCTGAGTGATGACTGAAAGCTAACTTCATAGTAATCTTCAGTTTAGATTTCAGGACTTCTCATGGTTTAAATGAACGTAAAATAAAGGGGGCCTCTGATGTCAGTAAAAGTCCAATTTGACTGGCAGGTGAAAGCTCAGGACTCAATTCTTGACTCTCCTGGAAAATATATATAACTCTGTATTCTACCATTGATGAAGTGGGAAAGGATTTTTCTGGTGTCCAAAATGAGGCTAGTAAAATTTTGCTGCCTCTCAAAAGTACTATGACAAATTCAGAAAGATTTGAAGGTGCCAGGATATGTAAACAGATTCAAGAATATGTATTGCCTTTAGCCAAGCACAAACCACATTATTTCAGAAGAGAGAAATACTAAAGACCAAAAAAGTTAAATCTCTGTTGATTGCTTCCCTGTAGTTTAATTAGTAAGGAAAGGCAGTAAGGCATCACAGAATTTCCATTTTAGTTTTACTGTTCCCCACAGTCAGTATTTTATGCCTGTGTTTTTATTTCTGGGTTCCAGGGACACATACAAACCATTCAAACTTTGTTCTTTTGTTTTCTATCATGAGAAATCCTGGACACAAGTAAAATCTTATAATGGACTACTATTATTCCTCCTCCCCGTCTCTTTCATAAACAATAAACACGTTGTACTCAAGTAATGATATACAGACACTGTTTGGTTTACTTAAAAAGATAGTTACCCAATCCAGGTTACTTCTGTAGAAGCAATGAAGATATGTGATATCAGTACTCAGAAAGGAAACTTGAAACATGAAAGAACCCTGTCCACTGTACTATGTAATGGCAACACTAAGAATTCACAGAACAAAAAGAATGCTCCGTTGCTAGAATCGCATCTTTAAAAGAAATATACACTAACTCTCAAATACAACCTTTTGTTACCTAAAACCTCACACAACCTCTCACCTATTTTTTTCCTCCAAAAGATCATGTTTTTCTAAAATATTCCAAGGGGTTTTTTTTCTTCCACTTCAGAAGAAGGTGACCCTAAGATATGATAAACTAAGAGAAGGAAATCAGCCAACAGCATTTCTTTTAGAAGTTTATCCAGTGTCACTATCATAACAAAACATTCTTTGGGGAAAAAAGAATACCTTTTAATGCTTTTTAAGGCCCAAACATTTGGTATTGTGAGTATCAGTCTTATTAAGGAACTACAATCACTTATGACTGAGAAAACATTGCTAAAAAACCTGTAGCTCTGAGTCTTTCTGGAAGATGGGGCATAAATTTCTAAAACAAAACTTAACTAAAATACTAAGTGCATCACAGGAGTCAGACCCGCAAATGAAAATACAAATGTTAGACTCAAAGCTCAACAAAAGAAGAAAACCTCCTCTACCATTAGTCTTATGTTTTACCACAAAAGAACTGAATCATTACAGTGCCAGAAGCTGTGCTAAGCTGCAATGAACACATGCCTCTATTAAAAGAATTCCGTGTGAAGACTTTAACAAAGCAATCGTAAGCTAACTAACCATAAGATCAATGAAATAAAACAAAAAACACACTACAGCCAAAAAAAAAATCAGCTTTTCATCAGCTTTAAATTGCATTGACTTCTATAACCTGCTTCCATTTGTCAGCCAAAGGGCAGAACATACTGCATACTCAGCTTGCATAATAATGAAAAAGTTATCTGCATGTTAAATAGCTAAAATAATCTTTTTAACACTGTTTGATAGGTCTCCATGTGCCAGTTAGTCTTTAGAAAATTCTAGTTCTGTTGAAAACATGGTTTGATATTATTTATACTTTATATTACTAAAATTTTTGAGCACCCTATTTTTTTTCCCTTTTTGTTGCAATTCAGAAACCTGTGAGAACATGTCAAACTCATGAAACTGTGCTATATTCCCATGGAGAAAGATTCCAAGTAAAATTATCCCCACCCCGCCCTTATACTGATGAAATGGACCTTAATAAAGATAACCGAAATCTAGAAAATATAATGCACAAGGCTAACAGAAAACAGTGCGTAAGCTTAGCACAGTCTTTCCAGTCTTCTCTGCTTAACTGGAATTTGAATTTTGCTCCAAGTTCTCCCCAGTACAGCTATTATTTGGCACAGAAAAGACCAAAATCCTAACAGCAGGCTTTACCTTATACTAATTAGCACGTTGTATTTCTCTCACGGGTCTGAAAATTCACTACTAGGTATTAACACTTCTATTTTACCACAACTGTGGCTTTCAGTTGAGAGACCTCAAATATCCAGGTATTATTTTCTTTGGCAATTTCTTAGTAATGTATTTAGAAACTTAAATAAACCTGTCACAGATGATAAATCTATCTCGCGTCAAGGCCACAGGGTGCAACATGCTGGACTATGGATAACAGATGCCATTGGGATCCTCTGCCTGTGTGTCTCATGGCCGTACAAAGAACTTTCCATATTCTTACCGTGAGGTCCAGAAAGCTTCCCACGAGAGTTGCAAAGGTAAAAAACACTCTTCGAGGATTCTGTGGACAGAAGTGAACAGCTGAACCCCAGACCACAAAAGAAACCATCTATTTTCAGCATACTGTATAAACCCATGCTAAGTGTGTCCCAGGAAAGTTTCCCAAAGATTACATAATGAAAAAATAAGAGAAGAAACAAAAAAAATTAACAGTATTTGAAAAGAAAACTTAAGAAAGCTAAGAACTGAAATCTTACTAATACCACATATATATTCTGCTGCATGGGCAAAATCATACAGGGTGATCAGATATCCCAGACTGACCAGGACAGGCACAAAATGGAAATCTTTTTCAAGAATTTCACTAGATCATTATTTTGTTGCAAGTTCTACAAGTGGGACATAAGAATTTCCCTCTCCCCCTTCCTCATAAACTGCAACCCTGGAAAAAGCTGGCAAATAGCCATAAGAGTCTCACATAAATCCTGGAATGTTACTTGCATCCAATTTTTCCTTTCAAAACCGATTTATTTTCACTCTACCATGCAAACATATCCAGGCATCAGAACAAGAGGACAAGCCAAACTGTGCTCTTCAGATTCAGTTAGGCAAAAAAGTCGTGGTTTCAAGTTCCTGTAGTACTCAGTCTTCTAAAATTAGAGTGGATACATAAACTATCATTACAAGAGTTCTGGAAAGTGGTGAGTACCAGAAATAAGTTTGCAGTTGTCTTATTGTTTTATAGTCTTCATTCATTTCCATCCTACATGGAACTCTTGGGTTCCATGATTCCCACAAGTCACAGAGCTAACATTTAATATTTCAACACTGGAAATTGTTTATGGTTTCGTAACTCCAAGAATTGTGCAACAAACTAAGCAAGCCAGTAACCATAGCAACTGTGGTAGAGAAAAAACAAGTTTCAGCTATGAAACTGCAGTGTATTTTTAATTCTTGCAAATGCTATTCTTTCATATTCTACATGTGAAAAATTCATTAAACATGTACAGTAAGTAACGTATATATCTATTATGTACTAAGACACTTCTTACTACTGTGCTGTATCCATCTCTCTTCTCTCTCTTTTCCTCTCTCCCTTTATCAGAGTACTACACTTTCTTCTGTTTGCTTATGAACACCTGTATAAAAAAAAGTACAGATGCTTCAATGGAGAAGAAGAATGCACTCTGTCTAGTTATTTTTATGCAAGTAGATTCTAAGGGTCAGTTATATTTACTGTCCTATTACCAAACGGCTTTTGTAGCATACTCTCCTTGAATTGGCTATGCAGCACTCATATCTTGCTGATTCTAGGAACTTTGCTAGGAAGGCATTAAATAACAAGCCCATGAACATATATGATTATATAAACTACAGCATGCATTACTATATAATGCAGTTAAATGAAGCAGGACTGAACCTCTGTTTAGAACTGAAATGATTTTAGGTACCCACATCCCACGTGGGACATGGATCTACATACCCAAAGAGAGTATTACATTAAGCCCTGTACAATCTTACAGAGACACTTTGCTTGTAACTATTGTTTCTTAGTGATGGCAAGCAATTACACTGGTATTAATGAATACAAGATAGAAACAGTGAAAAGTTTTCCACTCAACTATCTATTTCATCCCAATTTCGGTATTTTATGAAGACTTGAGGGATAAAACTTTCAGGAAAAAAAGATTTCAAAACCATATGAAAATTTAAAATTCATCCATTTGGATTATTTGAGGACTTTAACAGACAAAATTATTTGAAATAATTAGTACCTTTCATCAATACTGTGAATATGTCTAAATAAGGAAGGCTACACTTCTTGTCCTGTCTTACAAAACAATACTTATAAGTATCTTTCTGTAAAAGCTTTTACATCCCAAAAATATCAGAAAGCAGTGATGTACTTTTTTTTTTTTTAATAGGAAGAACCTAAACCAAAAAACTGTTCTCAAAAATTCAGCAAAATATCATAAAGATACACAGGCTTTGGGGACCTCTTATTTTGTTTTGGGAGGCTTTTTGGTAAAACTAATAATCTTTCTAATAGATAAAGATATGTGCACACAAGTTTCCAGTACTTCTGTAACACTCTGATGAGTAAATTTTAATTCAATCAAATAAGGCACCAATTCAACAGAATCCAAAAAAGTACAGATCATGTCTCCAGTCCTGTAAGTATAAGACATCCATGGAATGAAAAAATAGCAAGCCTAGATAAAGCCAGTTTTCCTCTGTTGACTCTGGCATAGAAAAGCATCCTTTTGATTTGGATAACAAAGGCCACGACCACATGGTCCCACTGGAGGCATCTGGTTGGAGATGCACTAGGACAGAAACAAAGCTATGCAGAACTACCAGCACATGTTAACTGCCACAAACAGCAGGATTACTGCTTTGGACTAGCGGGAGGTGGCCACATCTCTGCAGCTCACAGCACTTTCTTTAGAAATGTCTGCTTTGGCAATTCCATTTATCAAATGTATTTTTATGCTTGATGCTTATTTAGTATTGTATTAATAACAATATTGGTTTAATGCATTCTCTTCAATTAAACCCGTGAAGTACTTTAACCAAAACAACATGGACATAACATTTTTATCAAGTGAAGACACAAAATACCACAATAAATAGAAATTTGGACACAAACCCAACATGCCAATTTATTTTTTATTCTCTTTGTACTACCAGAGTCTAGTTTGAACAATTCTTCCTCAAAAACATGCAGATTTCACTGGACAGTAAAAGTATTTGCTACAATAACATTCAGGTACATTACTTAGATGACATAAAAATCTTCAAACACTGTACTTCAGAAATAAAGAAGCTGGCATACAGCTCTGACACGATTCCAAAAAGTATGCATTATTTTTAAAATGGCAAACATTGCTTATTTTTCTTTCCATAACCAAATGATAAACACTGTACCAAGGAAAGATCACGCACAGCAACAGACACTCCGTAAGTTCAGACATAACCATCCATATGTTATCCTTAAAATATTTTAATGTAGCTCAGATGGTTGCATCTATTTAGACCAGTGACTGTAAAATTATGTACCTATAATAAATAATGGATCCATTAAATCAATGATAAGGTATTACCTTACAAATAACTGCCAATTCCAATGACACATCAAGACAATGTTCCTTACAAACCCTATCACCACTCTACCCAAAGTTCACAAAGTCAACAGCAATTACTGAACATACAGAGAGTAAAAGTGTACGTATAGCCGAACAGGTATTTTAACACTCAAATTTCAACATATGTAATATATGTTGCACACATTAATCCACTATTAACACAAAGTTTGATAAAGGTGTCATAGGTTGTGATATTTAATCTTCTGGCATCTCTTGCGTCAAATGGCAAAGATGCACAGTCTTAACTTTACTTGCAAGTACGCAGACTTAGCTGGAATGTTTAGAAGGGATAACTAATATATATCCCAACAGAAAAGTAAAATCACATCTTAATTTTAATAATTAAACCATACTTCTGTAACATCCGCCCCTGACCAAACCTTTGCACAGTGTCTTAACAAAGAACTGGTTTTCCATGATGACAAGTACTGCTTTTCTATGTGGGGAAGGTGTGAAGTAATTTGCTTCTCGTGAAAATTACTTCTTCTCTCCAACAAAATGACTGAAAATAATCTAGAGAACTTCTATTACAATATTGAAAGCTTAAACTACAGAGCTTAATGTAACCACACACTGACAAAGAATTCCAAGCAAGCTACAATTCTTGGGCATACTCTGTTTTAACCTGGCTGCTTTTTACAGGATACTCTCTCTTTCTTCTCCAAAACCAGCCCCTTCTGAGGCCGTAACAGTGTGGAGCTCTGATGAATCTTTTGAAAGCCTGGTATAACTTGAACGGTGGCTCCGTTTGTGAGCAACGCTCTTGAGGTTCTCATTCTGAACCGCAGTTGAAGTGGAACCTGAGCCAGGGTGCAGGATAATTTGAGGTGAATCTCTGATACCTTGTATTTCTTCAAAATTTTGATTAGCTTGATTGTTTGGAGCGCTGTTATTATTTAAGGTTACTGTACTAGGGGTTCTATTTAAATTATAGACTTTCTGGCAAGCTGGCCAGTTCTCTTCTGGGCTACTTGCTATCAAGCTGCTTTCAGAAGGGCTTTTCTTATCTTCTGAGCAAATAGACATGCGAACCACAGCTGGATCTTGAAGGCCACTAAGGCTGTGCGGAATTCCTCTCTTTCCACTGTGACTGTCATCTTCAAGCTCAATGAGATTTGCCTTTTCAAGCTGTGAATCATCCGCTCCTTCATTATGGAGGGAATGATTTGGAGAACTTTCGTTGGATCTTACACCAGAGTCAGACGAATCTTTTTTATCCAAAAGGGCATCTGTCAAATACTCCTTTGCTTTGATGAAGGTTCTAATAGGTTCAGATCCATGTTCTGGAGATTTGGGCTGCTTCTCTATTTTGCCATCTGTTTTCTTATCTTTACCTTCCTTAAGAAGTGGAGTATTATCTGATTCCTCCGTTCCTGACTCATCTTCATCACTTGGAAGTTTCTGATACCGGAGAGTAACTCCCTTAAGCTTTAAATCTGCAGCCTGGAAAATACTTGTTCTTTCTGAAGACTTCTTTCCTGGGAGGAGCTTGGAACCAGACTGATCAGATTTTTCATCTTCTTCAGTAATAGGATCCAAAGGAGATGCATCATTAGTAGAAACACCTGAAGTACTGTAATCAACAACATCATTCCTCTTCAGCAAGAAGGACTTTCTTCCATCATCTTGTTTCTGTTCACCATCTTTTCCTTTTTCCTGTTCTGCACTGGAATGCAAGGAACCCCCTGATGTACTCTGCCCCATATAGAAAGCACTTGAGCTATGAGGGGAGGACCTACCACTTACTGTAGTAGAATTGGCGCCTCCTTCTAACTGTGACATCTGAGCAATATACTCTCTATATGCATCTCTGTATTCTGCCTGTACCTTGTCAGTAAGCTTTGATATTTCAATACTAGAATCCTGAGAGTTAAGGCTTGAAAGACTTGGAGTTCTACGAGTTTGTGACTGGAAGAAAAAAAGACAGAAAAGAAAGAGATAACAGTTAAATGAACTATTTATTTTTACTTTTACTGATCTTTTTAAATTAAATAACTCAAAGCATCAAGCATGTGCTTAAATGATTTTTTTTGTTGCTGTGAATATATTACGCAAGTGAAATTGTCAATGCTATAATTAAAATATGCTTACTATAATCATATATATGCAACCATACACACATTCACTAAACTTACAAAGTATTCTTATTGTTGGTCCCCATAACGGAAGATTTCCACAAAACAAGCATTTTACCCAGTGCATTTGAGGCTAACTCTTTTGAGTATATAATTATAACAATTGAACTTGTATGTCAAGATGGGCTTTTCTAATACATTTTTGAACATTTACAAAATTAGCATTTTATATTAGAAAGACAGCAAGGGTTAATCTAAATGCTGAACATCTCTCAAAAACATTTTTAAAAGACCCCCATCCTACATACTTCAATAAATCCTAGCAAAATTCCATTGCATACAGCTGATTTCAGAAAAATCAGTTCTCGGACAAACATACTCCTCTTTGCCCCCACCTCTGCTCTCTTTTAGTGTGCACACAGACAACTCCATAGGCATAGGATGCTAGGCCATCTATTAAACCTGGCCACTGTCGTGAGAGACAAC
>NW_009198038.1:0-908 GCF_000690835.1 Fulmarus glacialis
AGCCCTGAAGTGGTCAGGCAGTTGGACTTACATTGTAAGTGTAACATACTCTTACAAGCAAAACAAAAAGTCCAATGATTTTATCATGTGTATCTTATACTAGAGCTAAATGTTTATAAAGAGGGATTAAGATTTTTTTTTTCCCCCTCCCTGGCAACAGCTATAATAAATACACTGCTAGAGAAAATATGTCAAATAGAAGACATTCACTCAACACTGAAGAAACACGTTTGGATACAGCACTGCAAGGAACTTGCAGAAGAACCTAACACAATAAAAATTCTAAGCTCCAGCTTGCTGCCAATATTAAGATCTCTCAAAGTAAAACTCCTCGGGTGAGTTTTCCTTGAGATGTAGTCAGATGGTGTTTCCAAGCTCCATTAACTGATTAGTTAGTAACAGGAAGGATAAATGTTTCACATAGGTTATCAGGCAGCAACACAGAAACAAAAGCCCAAAACCTTTTCCCTTTTCCTGTTTCTACCATCCCCATAGTTCATAGGCTTTGGTTCATAGAAGCAAAAAAAAAAAAAAAAAATCAGAAGTATCTAAGTGGCCTGGGGCTAATGCAGAGGACCTGCTGTGACACCTGTGTTTGGGACAGCCATGAACCATCCAGCCTGATGGCAGCATGGCCAGGCTCTGCCCCCCTCCACCACCACGGGCAGGAATTCGGTCTGCCTGCTGTTGGTGCCTAGGTCAAGTACCACAATCTCTCCATGGACCAGCACATTAACTGTCCAGAGCTTGCTGTCTTAAGCTTCTGTGCAACAGCTCACTGTCTCGCTGATTTTCAGCGATTAAAGCTGTGGTTTCACAATCATTAATGCCACATTTGGGCAATTCCTGATCTCTCAGAAAACAGATTTAGCCCAGGTAGGGTGTGAACATACAGCCTTGCTCCTGCT
>NW_009198038.1:918-2821 GCF_000690835.1 Fulmarus glacialis
AGAGCAAGAGCATGATCACTAAAGGAAAAACAATAGCTGCTCTGGCTTAATACCTGCCAGGATGAATTTATCATGCTGACAATTTCAAATAACTGTGGATTAGCAGCCTGATTTTACACCTGATCTGCCCTGCAATTCCTATGGTTACAGCATTTTGACCTGGCATTACTAACCCTACAGCTGAATTTGTTATCAAACAGCAGCCTTAAATAAATTAAAAAATGTTACCTTTTTATCTTAACTCACCTTCCACGAGAAATACTTATCCATTATGAAACTAAAACCAACAATCATGCTCCAATATACCCGTTCATTTCAATTTAATTTTCCATGTAAATGTACGTAAGTCAGCAAAGACATTGCTAGCACTAGTTCCTTGTAGCTGTTTTCAGAAGAGGGAAACCGCACCCCCGTTACTAAACCCTTAGCTTGTGAACTCTCAGAAACATTAATTTCCCCAGCTGACCCAGTCAGACAGGGACTCTGCTAGGTGGAGAGGAAAGACAGAGCCCTGCCCAGCTTAACAGCATCACACCAGATGGAAAATGTCTGGATTTACAGATTGAGGAAGAGCTTATTAGAAATACTCTCACAATGAAGTGAGACTTGCCTGAAATTGTGCACTTTAGCAGCTCTGAGATTTTTTTTTTTATAGAATGCTACACAAGATCCCATCTTAATTATTGGAGCTCCACCAGAAGCGTAACAGAACTGCTTATATATAATGCAGAAAGGAGTGCAACAGTTAGGTCTATCTCTATCAGGTCTCTGTACCTTTTCCCTCTCTCTCACATACTTACGATTAAGGTAATAGTTTTTTTCTGGAGAAAGGAATCCTAATCTATTCTCTTCTTCATATTCTGTCAGATACAGTACTTCAGTCATCATCTTGTTCAAAACGTCCTCCCAAATGTCAGTTGGAACTCACTCTGTAAAACATCAGATGCTTTCTAATTCATTTGAAATCAAGAGGCACCAAAGACTCTGGCGTGTACATTAGCAAAGATGTGTTGGTATCACAGCACCTGCCTGTTTAAAACCCACAAAAGGAGAAATGGGACCTGAAACTTTGGGTGATTCAGTTCCAGGTTAACCTAGCATGCACTTACGAGAAAAGCTGTGCTACTACATGGAGGACAAATGCCTTTGTAACACAGTGAGAGCTGCAGGGTGTTTAAAACACACCACCCAGTGGTAGAAAGATACATCTACGTTTATGAGTAAATATCGCACAGCTTTACACAGGCAATGAATACTTTCCACAAGTGCTTTCTTTTCTCACACATTTCAAGAAAGACAAAATCAACTTTTTCATTGTACTGTATAATGGAGACTACTCACACAAAAATAAAGAATACACCTGAGCCTAAAAAGAAAAAAAGAAGTATGCTCTTCGTACAATCAATGTATGTAATTATCCCTCTAAAATCTAACACATTTCTTCTGTATCCTCTGCTCCTTCCAGGACACTATCAAATTGCCCTAATCCCGATTGCTCTCAGCAGAGATGCCTTCATTTCCCAAAGGCAGAAACACAGTTCTACCATTGTTATATCTGGAAACTGGAGAACACACTTTGGAATGATGTACAAGGATCAGATACTACTGCTGTTATTCTGTAATAAATGATTGGACTTGCTAGTAAAGACAGGCTCAGACCAAATCCTCAAGGCTAGGCACCCCTACATATTGTGGAAGATTGGCTCAGGAATCTAATGTCAATGCTTGTGCTCATCTTTAATAATAACTTGGTAAGAAAAAGGCAACATTCTGAAGCACAGCAAACTGTGTGTGTGCACGACCTAGCACAGGATCTAGTTTTGCACTTTTGGGAATACCACTCTCTAGGCTTAAAAGTGAAGGCTGGATCGATCGGCTGAGACCAACTGTATGAGGTTCAACA
>NW_009198039.1:0-9392 GCF_000690835.1 Fulmarus glacialis
CTGGGGCTGGGGCTGCCCCGGTGCCCCCCTGGCTGCCAGGCCCTGCCCTGCCGGGTATCCTGGGAAGGATCTCACTGATTCCAGCAAGGAGCCTGAACCCATCAGGCTGCAGCACCAGGAGAGCCAATGACCCTTGCTCCCCTTATTTCAGCGACAGCAACCACAGCTTCTGTCCTTGAGAAATGTCTTTGATGCATATTCACACAAAAATCAACCAAATTAATCCCACCAATGTTGATTTCATGAATATTATAGCAATATCCCCCCTAGCCTAGTAATTTCCAGGGTCTTGTATAGAGTTTACATGTCTCTTTTTGGATAGTGACCTAGAAGCAGACCTTACAAATAAGGAAATCATATAACTGATGCTACCAAAAGTAAGTAGAAATGACAAGGCGTTTGAGTCTTTTCTCTCTGAGTAAGTTCTGCCACAGTGTAAGTCAGCGTGAACTGCAAATCTCAGCTCCACAGAGCTCCTCCAACGAGGACCTGCAGCTCCGAGGGCCTCCTGTTCACTCCTCTTCCTGCAGGTTTAGTTAACTGCTTCTGGAGACCTCTATTGGTTACAAAAAGGAAATAACTGCATGAATTCAGGATTAAACAAAGCTATGCTTATTTGCATAAGTTGGGAAGTGGCTGTCACACTATTACTTTCCTAAAAATCTTTAAAACTGTTGAAAAAAAGAAAAAGAATAAAAACACCCTTCCATGTCTTTACCAGCCTCTACATGTAAAATAAATCTAGTCTGTTTATAAAACAAACAGAATAGCCACAGGGGGGAAAAATGTTATTGGAGGGATGCTGATATTTCTCTTGAGAAAGACAGGAATAAAAAGCACAGGTTTGTCTAAAAAGCTACTGACATTTGTTGGAGCCAGAAGCTGTATGTCGGGAGGGAACAAGTCTGTTGTGTCAGCAAAAGATGTCACTGCAGGGAGCATGAAATCAGTTTGAAAGAACATGCAGATAAAGCCATATATCGGAAGTAGATATAATGTAGCAGCACAGCTAAACAGTGGTTTTCCTTTTTTACAATCAAACTATTTGTTATTCTATAATGACTTGATTCTTATCCTAGAATGACTTGAAAACTATTTACATATGTAACACAGACTTTAAAGTCATCATACAAGTGTCCTTCCTACCGGTACCAAGATCTGCACTGCAAGATCTTGGGTTCAACAGCAGATCTCGGGTAAAATTTGGTCCAGCAGGGGTCACATGGGAAAGGAGAATCAACATGCTGAAATTTTGTTTTGTTAGGTCTTATCAATATGTCTTAGTCCTTAAACTGCAGGCGTAATATCCCCAAACTTCTAATTACCATTCACCAGGAAGTAAGTTATATCCTATGCAACAAGAAGTGTGTCATTATTCTGTGCCTGTGGCAGGTTTGAAAACCTGGAGGCCAAAGTATGCAGCTGAAAACAACTGCTACCTAACAATATCCAGCCTTGTTAACGTGCCATATGCTAACTCATACCTATGAATGAATAAAAAATTTAAAATATGGAAATTTTCTGTCATTTTTGTAGGACAAATGTGATCACACTAAATCAACCACTGTACTCTCAACAGATCTGAATAAATTCTTTAAAATAAGCCTGTTTATTTTGACTATTGCCTGTAACACTACTCTTACCCTTCTGCAAAAGCCTCTGACACAAAAATCCATTTTCTTTCTAGTGATGGCACTGTGATGCAGTTGGTTTTTTGGTAATCTAGATGATAGGTTTACCCTGAAATCACTAGATAACAGAGAAAGTGTTCTAGTAGCTAGTGTCATTCTTTTGCCATTTTTTTCATGGAAAGAGTCCATAAACATTCTCCATACAAAATAGAGTATCTCAAGACTTCGTACTCTGTGGTACTGTACTTACTTAGAACATATAGGTACAACAGCTCACACATAACCACAGGGAAATATAAACTTATCTTAGCAACACTGCAAAAGTAAACACTGAAAAATAGTGGCACTGAAGTAGCACAGTACCCATATCCAAGAAGGAAACAAATTTCAACAATTTTGAATGTCTCACTACACCTGAGAAGAAATAATCCCACTGAATACTACATGGCATTAATTAGAAGTATTATGGACGAACCCAAATCAGGGTTTGATGCTGAGAATCTTGAGCAGACAAAGGATCCTTAGGCCCATAGCTTCAACAGGCAGAATTTGCACCTCTTGAAGTGCCTCTCTCTCTGCAGTGACTGTAAAGGAAGTTTATGGTGCATAGGTTCACTTAATCTGGGTGCTAGCATGAATTCTCAAATCAAGTACATCATAAGGACCGGAACAGAATAGCATGTATCATCTGCTGCGTCTGCCATTTATTCTTGCTTAGCTTTCAGAGTTTCATTACTGAGCACACAAGAACAGTGTAATGTTCCTCAGCGGTACCTGCCTCTCTGTGTTTACTGCATGGAGCAATGAAGTCCCCCATTTAGGTGCTGTGCTGAGCACATGGCTAGATTCAGCACACAAGCCCCACTATTTGCAGGTATATCACCAGGGTTTTAGACAATTACATTGTCTTAAAAGTTAAAAAACTGAGATGTAGTATGTTAAATAAAGATATCCTTTCTGTTAGACTAATACCAAACTTCAGCAGCAACTAGAGGAAGTGAACTTGACAGGCTCCTTAACTGATGAATTTGAGTGACGGCTTTCATTTTAAAGTTTGTCTGGGAGCAGTGCTTTACGCAAGTATGACAGAGAAGCATGAGTATGCGGGCTATTATTCTCAGCTGTTCTACAGGCTTGGAGGAGTGATTTTCTATCTGGGCCAGCTTCACTGCTGCATTTTCCATTTTTATCCACTTTGCTCCAAATGACTTACGAAACAGGTGCATGCTGAAAGTAAAAGTTTTCATGGATGAAATCCATGATTTTTATATCCTCATTTCTAGTCCTCCAAGAAGATAACCATTTACGAGATGAGATTCTCTTCTGCACAACTCAGAGGAGGGTGACAGCAAAAGAAGTTTTAAGTAAGTTGCTCACATATATCCAAGGCTGCCCAAAGACAGGGCAGTGAACAAGGACTACAGTCATCCCACCCACCTTTACAAATCAGTAAAGGGCTCAAGATTAGAGACATACACAATACCTCTTCCTGAGTCCCATTTATCAGGAACAATGTCTTCCATTTAAACAACTAAGTGTTGAATCACTGCATACTCAAAACATCCATTATTTCACCTCTACACCATATAGAGGGGCTTACGCTCAAAGATGTTATGTCATGTATGTTCACACCAGATGTAGAATTAATCTCAAGATACTGAAAAGCTAAAAACATTTTAAGTGTACAAATCCATTCTGTGCTAGACTTAGCAGCTGTAAAATAGAAACAAAACTATTGACAGAAGCAAAACTTTAAGGTATGTGTTCATAACACAGAAGGCAATGTTAAAAAGTCTTTATACTGATGACCTTTTAAAAAACTTTAAATTAACCTTTTTTATTATTATTATTCTCTCTATAACAAGGTCCATCTTTTTATGTACTGCTTATCAGTTTTACTAGCTAATAAAAAGTTAAATTATGCTATCAATTTCCCAATGAATGCCTAATAAATAATACTTCCTCAGATCAAGGTCCTTAATAAAAAGGAATGAAAATGAGGCCTGTCACTGTTTTACTCAGCATTTTGATGAACTAAGTTTACGATTACTCATGGTGTACCATCCCGAAATATGCTTCCTAAGACATAGCATAGACTGTAGTTTTTCTAAATACAAAAGATGTGTACTTAGATAAACACACACACATATATGCATGCACATATACATCACAGAAGGATGTGTTTTACTATATGACCTTGAAGTTGAAGATCATTCAGAATGTATTCCTTCTCATACTGATCATAAGATAGAAGCAATTTGCCAAGATCCTTCACAATAGCTATTACACTAATACCACAGAATCAGTAAGTCTGCTCTTTATGATACCATAGTCAAAGGATGCAATATTTTTACTTTACAATATATAACTTTTAGTCCAACCCAGAGAAAAATTTTAAAACAGGAACTTTACCTGTGTAAGCAGAATTCCCACCAATTTCTAAGGGAATGCCATATGCAAAAAAAATGTCAGGTCCAAGTCTGGCATTGGCTATGCTTTGCATTGTTTGTTCTCACCTACTTGCTAGAACTTTAACACCTCAATATTGACAGTAGTAAGTATTTCAGTGTTCTGTGTCTGGTGAATGACACTAAATTATCCTCTCAAATTTGGGATTAAATGTATCATAAATCATCATAAACTATATTCCCTCTTTCATCAGCTATGTCTCTAAAGGAAAACTAAGAGGATGTGAGATTTGATCAGCTCCATGGGTCACACTGAAGCAGCACTGACAAGAAGTTCTCTGGTGAAGAGGACAACATGAAAGCTGTCAAGTTAAAGAGCACTGAGCATAACCAAGTGCTGCTCCTCATCCAGAGGAAATGCTGAAGGAGAATCATTAACATTAGGGAGAAGCATTAACATTTTTTGCATTCCTTTTGGTGAATATACTTAAGTTGTTTAGGTCAGTGATACTGATACAGTGTTTCTGCGGTAATGGTATACAGGCAGGAGAAAGTATAAAATTCATGGACAGGAGAATGATCCCACAGGGACGAGTAAGAAAGCAGCAAAGAGAGATTTATTGAATGAATGTTTGCACTCACCAGATATAATAAAACTTGATTGATACCAAGCAATTAATGTACATACATGAGATATACAGGGTTATGTTGACCACTTATGGCCTGCCCTTCTTATTTTAATTTTCCCAATGGCAATATAACAGCTTGAATGAAAACTGAGGATAAGCTGATAGGAATCAGAACAGAAGAGCTGGCAATAAATATTTCATTAAAAAAGGGTTTCTGAAAGGCCATATAACCTTTTGTCTAAATGCTTCAAATCCAAAATGTATTAGGTTCAAACAAAATAAAGTTATTTTAATTAGGTATAAGTAATCTGAATTTATACAACCACCATTAAAGGGAGAGTCATTATGACACCAGGACAAATCCAATAATTCAGACCAAAGATTGGGTAGGGTATCTCTAGAGAAAATAGTCCAACACAAGCGTGTATTACCTAAGGGGCAACTAAGGGTGGTGAACTGAATGATTAATCACAGCTGTAACTACACATCACATTTATTTGTGTGTATATGTAGACGCACACACACGTGTATTTTGGTCTCATGCTGGGGAGGATAACAGCAGAGGGAGACAGTCATTTTGCAATAAAGAAGAGAACATCACTTAATCTCATTGCAAGAGAAATGTGAGCCTGGTTATATACAGAGAGCAGTGATTGTGTTATTATCATTGAGGAAGGAATGTATTAAATAACAATTACACGGTCTTGGTTTAAAACAGGAATGACAATCAAATGACTAGGAATCAGTTTCTGATTTTGCCATGTATCTTCTCTACTGGCTAACCATTTTGCTCTTGTTAACAGGAGGATACAGCACTATTTTCATTGAAACTACACCACCATCAAACTCAGAGTAGCCCAGAGCTGAAGCCATGAGAATTGTAGTATTAATCAAAATTCAGTTCTTCTAATCTGCTGAAACCTAATGAATTAAAGAACTACAATCCTTCACTAGTCTTAAGTGAAAACAATTGTACATCTTCTGTACAACATGAATCTTTGCACAATGACTAATCCTGCTCCCAATAAAATCAATGGAAGTTTTACCACTAACTTCACAGACAGCAAATTCAACAGAATAATGAGAAAGTCTCCACACTCCCAGCATCAGCCCTTTAGCAAATTTGTGTTGCATCCTAAATAACTGTGATTCTGACCAAGGACATTTGTCAAATGAATTCTTATCCAAGTGAAAGCTCTATTTTAAGAACCATTCACTTTGTATGACTTTGTATGTACCACAAGTCATGGCAGCAGCTCTGAACAAAGGTGCTCTGGGATCAGGAAGCATAGATAGATAGATGCAAAGCCAAAGGCACACTCTTACTATGTACTGTATGACAACTCTATGGCCTCTATATCTTTTTTGGACTAGATGACCTCCAGGCACCCCTTCCAACCTAAATCATTCTATGATTAAATGATTCAAACAATGCACCAGTACACACTAGTATACAGTGTGTGTATATACTAGTACACACTGTGTCTATACTCTCATATACATAGTTGCTTGCTTATGGCTGTTGATGCTTTAGTCTTTAAAATATGTGAATTTGGTTCACCACTTCTATTCTAGCAATTTCAAGGAGACAATTTCTCTTTTCTACTGCTTCCTGATTTCATATATTAATATCAAATTGCCATAACAGAACTGCTCTGTTGATATGTGTCCTGGTTCCGGCTGGGACAGAGTTAACTTTCTCCCCAGTAGCTTGGGGGGGGTGCTGTGTTTTGGGTTTGGTGTGAAAGGAGCGTTGATGGCCCATTGATGCTTTGGCTGTTGCTGGGTGATGCTCGCACGGGGCGGGGGGAGCACAGCCGGGGTGGTGGACCCAGCTGGCCAATGGGGTATTCTATACCATGTGACATCATGCTCAGTATAAAAACCAGGTGGGGGTTCGTGACACGCGGTCGGTGGTCGGTGAGCAGTTGCATTGTGTATCGCCTGCTTTGTATATTCTGTTATTGTTGTTGTCCTCACCGTTACTATTACTGTTCTATTTTGTTTTATTTCAATTATTAAACTGTTTTATCTCAACCCGGGGGTTTTCCTCCTTGTGCTCTCCCGATTTTCTCCCCCATCCCACCGGAGGGGGGGAGTGAGTGAGTGGCTGCGTGGGGGTAAACCACGACAATATGAGATAAGCTTATTCCAATACCATTCCATTTAATACCTGAATTCTGATATCTTCAATCAAACGAAGCTGATCACTGCTGAAAAAGCAAATTCAGTAAAAGATCCAAAGACCTTAATACGAGTAAAGTGTATACATAAACTATTTCTGACTATGCAAAACTCCTTAAGAGAATATAAAACTATATGTATTATAGAAACAGTGTATATATGTAGTATTTGTATGTATAATGTATAACATAAATTGTGTATACTTTAAAATTGTTAGGGTATATTCCATACTCAAAAACTTCAGAGATGATGGAATATTGTTTGATGACATAACTGAAATTTGCAGCACGTAAAATTATTGCCTAAATAGCAAATATACACATATATGTGTACTTGTGTGTATATATATACATATGCATATATATGCGTGTGTTTCAATATGTTTTCTGGATGGATTATAGATGGCATCTACTAGGAAAGAAGAGTAAATTATGGATGAAATATATAGATTGTGAAAGGATGTTTTGATGTTCACATATTGCATCAATATAAACCTTAGGCACAAAAATGTATATATTGCTACTAACTCACATTTTCCAATTGAGATCAGCAATACTAACTCCCATGCAATGTGCCCAGTTGTAAATGGCTATACAAACACAAAGCAGTGAAGAACCAGGCCTTTGAACTGCTAGGAAGGGGAAATTTGGCTCCATTCTCAACAATGAATATTTAATGGTTCCCTGTTCCACTTACATCTGACAATCCTTCCTACCAATTATCCTTTTCACCAACCCTAGCAATAAAGACAAGAATAAAAGATCAAGACTGGACTGGTTGCTTAACCCTTCACATAAACCTCAGCACAGTCAGGGATACGTTATAAAGTTAGAACACTTTTTCTCCTCTATTTAATACAATTACGTAACGGATATGTTGCATCCTCTCCTACGCAGTGAGAGTTTCATAGTGATTACTGAAATTGTATATACAATCTTACACATACAAATGCATGCCCATACACACAAACACACACAGATGCATATCATATCCTATCATATCCTGGGATAAGAAATGTCACAAGTTTTTTTGCCTTCCTCTTATTAGAAAAATTCACTGATAGTAGTTACTGTGTGATGAGTACACAACTGGGGGGGGAGGGGGAGAAAAGCAGTAAAAAAGAAAAAACCCTTAAGATATCTAGGCAACAAATCCTTTCCACATTGTAACAGCTCTCTTGAGTGAAGAGACTTCCTTGGAGCTGGTGAAAAATTAGCATCTTTGCCAAAGTCTCTTGGTGACAAAGGACACAGATTTTGATATTTCAGCCCTAAACACAAAGAAGTAGAACCACCAAAACATAAAAGAAAATAAATCTATTTAATAATCTGATTAGTTTTTACTTTCCATTTTTCCAGTGATGGAGCTGTATCCAGTGACAGTGTAAACATTTTACTTTGCACAATGTAAGAACCACAATAGAAGAGTGTAATTAGCGCTGGAAAGACATTCTCAAGGAAGTACTTTGATTTCAAAAGACTGTTGGAGTGATTGTCACCCCTGCTGTGCTTGGATTCTCTCTTGATGTGCATAAAGTGTGAATGCAGAATGCATTATTATGAAACTCACTCGTCCTTGCATTTGTGTGCTCATTGCTTTTGCCATCTTGTGGTGACCAAAAATAGAAACTTACAGAGCAGCACGTAACTCACACTAGAATAATGTTGCTGCATTTTTTAATGAATTCTTCAGTGCACATGCTGAAGATCTACAACTCAAACCATGCTCTGCATTTTGTCATTTATTTAATAAATGTGCATTCATTTTCCTTTTAAGATTGAGCTCACTGAAAAATACAAACCATAGTCTAAACACTTAAAATAAGCACAAGCATGAAATGATTTAATACTACATAAATGTCTGCTAAAGGATTTTACCAAAATACACTATAAGATCTTTTTTTAAAGTAAGTAAAATGCTTCTATTCTCTCAGCACATATAAAGGCAATACCTTTACAAAAATTGCCATGTAGCCCAACTACAGAACAGTTTAATGTGTGATAAAAGAAATTGAATTTGGACTTCATAAATCAGTCAATAATTATTTATGCAACAGAGTAATTTGTGGGCTTTAGTTTGTAGTTTCTTCTTTAAATTATTAAGGAAAGCAATGAATATAAAGTATCTACCCCTCCTAACTTTAACTTTTAAAAGTAGCAGCACATTTTTTAGTTAGTGGTCCCAAGGGAGAGAAGATGAGGCCTTCTGTTGCTAAGCAAGAGTTTGCCAGTTATTTCAAGCTTTAGCTGAGTACAAGCAATAATCACTACTGCCTGAAATATATTGGAATGAAAGTACATGGGACCATTCATGACACTTCATCAGCATGCAGGAGGCAAACAAAGTGACTGCAGTGATTGAATACAGGCTTAGACTACTGGCTTTAATCTCCATCTCATTCATTCAGCCTTTACTTTTGGCACAGCTGTATGATAAACACTCTGATATTCTTCCTTGTCCACCCTCCTTTGGAATCCCATGATTGCTGTGTTCATGTTTGTTACGTATTTAAGGTGGGGAAAAGAGTCAGTCTTCCCACC
>NW_009198040.1:0-10804 GCF_000690835.1 Fulmarus glacialis
GAAACTTATGATATTACTCCCTATCAAATACTATCTTCATTGTTTGGATTAATTCATATACACTACATTCTTTGCTGAAGAAGGGAAAATTTAGAGAAAGATGCAGGGTTTAATTCTTGCTGATGTCAGAGTACCTCTAAAAGGAGCACTTTTCTAGATGCCAGCCCTTTGACCTTGGTAGTAAGAGTTTACTTGGATTGAGTTGCATCATGCTGTTCTTCACACAAGAGCAAACTGAGTTCAAGTATATTGCACATCGCGATGTAACATAGAGGTAGCTGAGCCAGATTAAAAAAAGGCAGAGAGAGTTCAAGCACAGCAGCATTAGGCCTGAGATAGGCTACATTATAGCCTAAAGTTTCTAAGTGGTCCCTCCAAAGTCAGTGGAACTTTTTTTCTCGTTAAAATAGTGGTTAGCACGTCATGATTATTCTGACTGAAACATTGAAGTATTGCTATCGCTTCAAGCAAGAAGTCCGAGAGTCCAAGCACAATATACTTTTAGGATATGACTAATGGCAAGAGGGAAAATGTCATTTCTTATCACTCTGGTGTTCTTGTTCAGGCCCAGACATTGATGAGAGCAGCCCCCCCCAGCTTCAGACAGTCATGATGTGGTGTATGAGCTGGCAGAATCGAGCGCGCTGTGATCATACACCCCTCTGCATGGGGGAGGGATATAGCATGAATGGGCTTCATTTGCTTCCGCTGGCTTTTCATCAGAGGAGCTTCCCTCTCCCTGGAGAACTGCCAGCACCGAAATCTAGAGGAGTTTGTGGGTTCTGTTGCTTTGCATTGCTGATCCACCTGGTGGTATCTTTACAGTGTGAGTTATTTAATTTTCTGCATTAACTCAGTCTCCAATTTAAAAACATTTCTGAGCTGGTGTCAGTGCAGCTCCTGAGCTGAGAATGCTTGTCCGTCACTGGTAAAACCTGACAAGAACAGCTGTTCTGAGACATTCCGAATTTCTTTTGCTGGTTGGAAATTCCTTACCTCTTAAACATACTTTACCTTTTCTGTGAACCTAAAATGGTACAAGTACATTAATTTAAAGGTGCTCACAAAGATATCATGCCTTTTATATTAAAAATGACAAAAGCAAACAGTGTGAATGTAATGCTCTATAGCTGTCTCGTTATACTTAAGGTAACATATTGGGCTTATCAGCTCTTGTTTGGCTTGTGACAACAGCTAGATTAATTAGTGTAATGGTGCTGTATTGAAGGAGCTGTGAATTATTTGGGTTGTGGAAAGTAAATGCTATTTGTATGAGTATTGGGATTAGGAAGATTGTACCAGAATGACTAATAGAAAGCTAGGCCATGAGAATTGGGCAAGACCCCTTTGACAAATTTAGCAGTTTACTCCCTTTTGCTATCCATCCATACAGGCATCCCATTCCTTACTGTAAGCAGAGTTACAGATCTGATACAGCCTTGGTGTTTCTGTATGTCTCACTAAATATTTTGACGAATTACCCTGTGAAGATGGAAAGCTCCAAGTGTAAATGGGAGCTCCAAAAAACCTAAAAATGACTGGGGACATGCCTCAGGCTCCCAGGCCTTGTTTTTAAATGAAAAATATAGAGTGAGACTCCCAGATATCCTTTTCTTTCATGTTTCATGCTTAGGGCCATAGCAACTAAAAAGCCTTGCTGCATTGAGACTTGAAATAAGCTGAGGGAATATTAAATAAGCCAGTATGCAGAGATCACTGGGAGTAGGTAGGAGTTTGAAAGCTCCAGTTTATAAAAGTAACTAGGAAATTGTGCTGGTAGCTAAAAGCTCAAACATTCAACTTATCAAAGGTTACGCTAGAAGGTTTGGGAAACAAAATAAAGAAATTCCTTGTTCTATTTCAGTGAATTCTGTGGCATTTTTTCTTTGACCATTGCACTTTCCTTAATAAGAGCTGATTTTTGTGGGGGTAATTTTTAGCAGTGCTGCATCATACAAGATGATTCCACAGTAAATGTTCTGCAAACAGTGTGTTAAATTGATTTCTTGTCCCTACTTGAGGGTGATTAAATGTAAATTTCAGGTTCTTGGTCTAGTAGTTGTTGGCTTTGTGCCCCTGGCTCAGGTTAGTGTGTTTCTCCTAAAACACACTTCAGCTAAAAGCACCGGTCTTTCTTAGTCCTCTGTATTCATGTTGAGAAAAATATTTTTCTTGCTGGAGCAAGGCAGCAACTTTATTGCATCATGGATTTTTTCATTTGGTGTATGACACCTAACAACTCTGTGCTTCAAACCAGCTTTAACACTGTGCTGCTGGTCTAGAATACAGGCTTCAAATGAGTAACTCATACAGGCAAGGGTTGTAGCAGGATTAATGAAAATGAATTATATATTCTTCCTCATTTTGGCAATTGTGAGTGAATAGCTTTTTCCCATTTGGGGGGAGCGTTAAAAACATAAGTCTAAGGAGAAAGAAACCTTTATGTGGTTTCTTGTGAAAATCACATTCATTTGAGAAAGAATAGAAGGTTTTCTTTGAAGTAGAACCAAAACCACTGAAAACCAGGACTATTTCTACTCAGCAAAATGCCAAACATTTCCCTTTTTGTTTATAGGTCAAGTCTGAAGGAGATGTGGAAGCCAGGGAACTTTCCTCTGGCTAGATCCCTAATTTGTCCAGCAGTTAAGCTCTGCTTGCCTGTCTGCACCATGAATAGTCTGATTTCGGTGGGATAATACATGAAGTTAAATCATGAGTGAGCTTTGCAGGATTGGTACCTTTAGAGGTAACTGGCAGATTTAAAATGCATTATTCCAAAATGCACTGAAGAGTTCTCCATGTTACGCTAAATGTGCTTTAGTACACCAAACTAATCTCCTAGTTATAACTAATCTCTCAGAGCTTGATTCTGTTCATCCTCATTTCAGTAAGTGCAAAGTCATTGCCTGAATCAAGTTAGGGTGTTTGGCTTTTTTATTCCTTCATCCTTAATTATTGCATAACCTTTAATACAGGGTTACAGAATAGAGAGGTAGGTCCAGCGTATAAATTGGATTACTTCTCCTGAAACCTGTGGAGTTACAACTGTTTACAGTGACTAAGAATCTGGCCCACAAACTTCACTGAAAGGATTTCTGTAATCCAGCAGTATAATTAGACTGAAAGAGTTATTTTCAAGGGTGGTTACTACCTGAAAATGAGTATTCACCAAGGCATCATTAGCGTAATAGCAAAGTCGCTTTTCAAGGACACTGGAAATCCAAACACTGTGCTGTTTGTATGGCTCAATAGGACAGTTAATTTATTGTTTGTCTCCTGTGTGACTTGTGTAGTAAAACTGGTCTATTAAGTATAACAACATGTGCATATTTCCCTAATCAAAAAATGAAACTGATGTCTCTGGCAATAGATAACTATACACCTAGCAAGACAAATACTCATGCCTTTTGATAGAGAGAGCAGTTTTCAATGTGCAGTGAGGACTTTACAAAAGCATATAAACAGCAAAACAATTTATATTTGTAGCTAAAAAGAAACATCACTTATATTGAATAAGCTAAAGAAAGCCGAGCATGTATCTTTTAATACAGTTCATCAGCAGTACATTAAGGAGCAGACCCAAAGTCTTATGGAAATGGAAAGAGGCTGCCTGACTTCAGCAGCACCTTGATTGATCCTGTTATCCTTAAGGTGTGCAGGCTCTCATGGGGGAAAGGAACACACATAATATTCAGGCATACACAAAATCACAGTGCCAGCTACATTGTCCTCATGGGGCAGTCCCACTCATATGATCAAAGGAATGCAGACATAAAATCAGGCTTCAGATAACTGCTCACATCCTGGCAAGGGCTGCAGGATTGTTTGTGGTATATAGATAAAGCCCATAGCAAAGATGAGGCACAGACACATCAAAAAGTGTCATGAGAGGCACCGTGGCTTAGATGGGTGAAATACCTTCTGCAGCCATGCGGTCTGCTGCTAAGCCTTGTGTGACTGCAGTGAGGAGAGCAAAAAGAGGGAGCAGCTCCTCTCTGTGTCCTGTATTTGTGGAAGTTGTGAGCATCCCCTTTGCGTGCCTTGGCAGGCACGGTCACAGTCAGCCGGGCACTGATGGGTGCTGCTTGCCCTGGTCAGCAGTGAAGACAGCATTGAGGGCAGCGGAGCCATCTCCTGCTGCCTCCAGCCTGCTCCATCTTGCTGCCGAGGTAAGGGCAAGGGTAGTCCCTGAACTTTGAAAGTCTCACTGGGCCTTTTACAGGCCTTAGGAGATGTGTGGGAACAAAGTCCCCTCCAAGGCGTTCCTTACTGCTGCAGGCTTGCCTGATAAGACTTCACATCTCGGCAAGAAGTCAGGTATTACTAATATCTATGGAGGTCTAGCCACTTTCTTCCTAAAAATCCTGTAAGACTTCATTATTTGTTGGTAAAGATAAGAAAATGTTTTCTCATGATAGGTCATGTCAGTCCCTGCCATGAGACGGAGAGAATCACCGTCAGCTCTTGGTTAGAGCGTAGCTCTGGTTAGCGGAGCTGTGGTTATCAGATCTACGCAGAGAGCATGGGGCTGTTGCAGCTCAGAGTGAAAGACGAGCCCTGCACACTTTCCTCCCATTCCCTGCTCTACCTGGGGACTGTGTGCAGTTACCCCTTCATCTCAGCACAGAGGTTCTCTCAGGCAGGGTATAGAGACGTCCCCGTGGCAGAGCAGCAGCTAGGAAGAATATTACTGCAGCAAGGTTTGTGGCTTTCTGTACAGATATGACTGTTGTTGCAACACATCTCATTTTACATGCACAAAATGTTTTATGCCTCTACTTAAAATAGTAGCTCAAATATTAAGACATCTGTTTTACATCTGTTGTGCATATGAATGCAAACACTGGTCTTTAAAGGTAATTTTTACTAATGTGCTCACCATTTCAGCATTCCCAGTCTTGATGTATCATCAGGATGATACATCCAATGCCGCCAGCACACCATGTTTCAAAGCAAATTACAATAATATAATTATTATATAGACATATATAATATGTTGCTAGTGTGAAGCCTAAGACAAGCTTTGTTAAAAGCCAGCTTTCACCTGAGAGAAAGGTTTTTGTCTCTAACATCGGAGACTGTTTACACTGAATAAAAATAATTGTGCCTTCGAAAGTCATCTGGCCAAATTAATACTGTCAGTTTCTAGGAAGCTGTATCAGGAAATTTTGGTTTATTTCATGTTTCTCCATGCTAAGCTTTAATACTATTTTGTCCCACTTTATTTATTTATGCTTTTGAAATGTTTATAACTTGACCACTGAGGGCTAATCTGGTGCATAATGTATAAAGTGAAAATATTTTCATGTTATCCATTTTTATCCTAATATGAATTCTAAAATAATTGTTGAGCTGGTTAAATGATGGTTTATTAGTATTCCTGTATTTGCTAAGTTGGAACTTTCTATTTAAAAGTTACCCTAATCTCCTAATGCAACTGGTTGTAATATTTTTAATCACATATTAATTCTTCCAAGAGCCACAAAGAAGCAAATACTTAAGACATGTATGCTCTCTTTAAGTACAGAAAAGTTATGGTACTGAGATGAATGATAAGAACAGAATTATTTTATGCAACAAAATGATCAAAGAGAAGCTTCTGGTAAAGTATCAGTTGATAGAAATTTGTGCTGAGCTGTCAAAAAATCTGCACTTTTGTGAAGTCTACACAGAACCACTTTTAAATGTGAATTAATCTAGCACTGCCAGCCTTAAAAGCTAAAACTGGAGAGAAAAAAAAAGAGAATATATCAGGATGTCAGATGCCAGAGTGGTGAGAAGATGAAATGTTTTCTTCATTGTCGGATTATAAAAGTGAAACTTGGTAGTCATTTGACTGACTGGATCATAAGATATTATCATTAGATATAATGATTGCACAAAATCCTACTACCCATTTTCCACATCTTTCTCATTGGGAGTATAAGTGCACAAAACTTTGTAAAAAAAATAAAAGATTTCTCTTTCAGGAAAACTCTCCAGTTTTCTCTCATCCAATGGATACATAAATGGTTACTAATACAAGAGAGACTTGAAAACGTGTTTTCATCTGCTTGGAAATCCTGGGGAACCTTATGCTGCATATTTATTTAGGAGAATTGGAATACTTTCAAAGGCAGAGACCTCTGACATTATTAATACTACTAATTAAATCTTCGTGTCAGGAAGGTTCTCAAACCTAATTTAGAAGGACCTCTAGGATTTGCCACCACTGTGCCCGCTGTGTAGCTGTGC
Organism: Fulmarus glacialis; assembly: GCF_000690835.1. NCBI lineage: Eukaryota > Metazoa > Chordata > Aves > Procellariiformes > Procellariidae > Fulmarus > Fulmarus glacialis. Next base: position 6,235 of record NW_009198040.1, read on the forward strand.
CAGGATGGGTACTCATTAGTGGCAGTGTTATCTTATACTCATTTTAGCAAGGACTGCAGGATCCAACAGCGGTCTGAGGCTTTGTTTTCCTTCTTTCTACCTAGCCTGACCTGTATAAATTTGGTATCAAATATTTTAAAAGTACAACCCTTTTAATGACTTTCTGATATGCTAATGAGGGAGGAGACAGATTTCCTAACTTTTAATAAGACTTCTTAAGCATTTGTATGCTTCTGTAAAATAGTGATCTTTTCAGCGCTTTTTTTTTGCATTACTTACCTCAGCTACACTGAAGGCAGTTATTTTTATGAGAAAGTAAAATAAATGGGCTAATGTGAACTGAGAGAAAGCCTGTTATAGACCGTCTGTGAGTGGCCCTTGCGAAGATCTGTAAAGTTGCAGAGAGCTCGCAAATCTTTAGTTCTCAGGCATCTGCTCCAGAGCCTGGTAAAGAGCTGAGACCATCTGTATCAGCACACGACGATGCTGCCTGCTGCTTTCCCTTGACTTCTTGTATTACTATAGCTACAGGTAATTGGTGGCGTGTGGGGGGCCTCCTATGTAATCTCAGTAGCTGCTCTATTACCTCTTTTTTCTGTGGCACAGTGATCCTTTCTGCAAACACCCACAGCCTGATATTAATTTTCAAAGTCACAAGGATCTGATAGGCTAAAAGTGCCCGGTTTGCAGTTTCCTGTTTTGGAAGAGTCTCCTGACTGCTTTTTCCGTTTTTAACTATACCATGGGGAAGAGCTTGCAGCTTGACACGACCATCATACTATAATAATATATTCCATTAAATCATTAAGTTTACTGCTTGTATTACCTTTCATTTTATTTATTTTAATTTTTTTTAAAGACAAACAACAAAAATAAATGCTTTTTTGTTTAAAGGAAAAAAAAAACCCAGTTATATGATGGGAAGAGGATTTTGGGCTTGTGCAAGACTTAACAAGAACACTTACGTACTCCTGACCCTCTAATGAGGAACAGCAAAAAGAATAAAAGTCAAGATTTTCCATGCAGTGGGTGTTTATGTGCTTAACAGTATTCAGCTTCATAAGCTGTAACAGAAACTTCTTTTGGTAGGTCTTTCATCTCTATAAACAGCTTACTGCAGCCATCACAGTTAATTTGATTAGTGGCACTCAGACGTAAACCCAGTGAAATAGCAGCTTAAGAGCACTTTTGCAACCAGCAACTATCTTGGGAATTCTAATCTTTGTCAGAGCTGCACAGAAGGATAGCTACTTCTCTCACATTTCTGAACATTTTTTAAACTATTTTGCACACTTACGTGCTCCAGGGAGTGACATATAAAGGGTAAGAAAGATTATTACCTGACAAAGCTTTCTTGAATTAGGTCACTGGAGGCTGTTTCATTTAACAGTTGTTCCTTTTCCTACGTGCTAAAAATCAAGCTTTCCTTCTCCACTCTTGCCTAAGATAGGGCAGTGTTTCTTGATGTGTGAAGACAGAGGATGCATGACTGTGGTGTCAGAGAAGGAAGGGTAATACCTTTCTCAAATACTCTCAGAAGGAAGGAAGGACAGGATCCGTATTTCGTACAACAGTTGGATTCTGCATGTGTCCCAGGATTTTGCCATGCTGCTCCTGTAAATTGTCTTCCCAAGACTATTAATGCCTATTATAATTAACATGGCTTTGTTTCCTATTTCTCAAGTTAGATAGCATGGTGTATTTGCTTGCAGAATTGATGAAATGCCCAGATTTTTTGCGTCCTGCAGATTTTTAAATGGAGAATATGAAATGCAAACTGTTGTGGCAGAAAAGGAAGGGAGAGAAGCTGCAGGCTTTGACAGCTCATTAGGGGAGTCTTTCGGCATACAAAGATTGTAGCAATCAGTTTCCATGTTTGACATGCCTGTGGCAAAGGCAAATGCTGTACCTGGGAGAGGATATGCTTCCCCTCTCTCCTCTGTTGGGGAGGTACAGGTATAACATTCATTTCAAAGGCTGTCCCTGATCGTATCTTGATACAGTAAAACTGAGCAGAATTAGCTCTTATCTTAATATCTCTACTTACATAAAATAATAGTGTAAGGTTTTGGTAATCACTGGTTTAGTGTGGCTGCCAAAACGATCAATAGTGAAACCAGTAAAGTGAAGGTATTTAAGCACTGCCACTTGGTTTTACAGTTAACACCTGCTGAGATAAATTCAAGCTGCTAGCATTAGTTGCTTTTGAAATGGAAAAAAAATCTATTTAAATAGAAGCTTAACTTCTGTAAGTTATTGACTTTGCAAATTTTAGGAAAGAGAAAACTAAGCAGCAGTTTATGTGACCAGATAATCATGTCTTTCTAATAAGATTGAATTACAGATGCTGCAGAGGCTCTTGGCCCATGCAGGTTTAATAAGCACCAAGACATCTTCCAGGAACTGTGTGTATCTGAGAATGGATACATGCTATGGCATTATAGATGGCACTGTATCTGATCAATAATTTTGATCTGCAAGTTTTCTGTTGTTTTTTTTTTTTACAATGTGTCCTTTTCCTAAATACTTAGAAGTGACTTAAAAATGTTATGCACTCGATTGTAGACATATTAGTACTTCTCTCAGTCTCATATAAAGGCAAACATACTACTCCACTTTCAATGTACTATTAACCAAACCAGTTAATACACTCAAAAATTATGGCAAACTTTCTTCTGATAGTATGAAGACCGTATGGTCATGAAAAATGGTTGTTTGAGCCTTCCTTTCACTAGTGCTGTAGAGTAAGCCATGGCTGCCAGCAAAAGAAGGAATGTAGTACTTGCCAGCTGTTTTTTCCCTACCAAAAATCATTTGGATCAAGGTATTTTATCTAAATATTTTCAGGGTACTTTATCTAAATATGTTCAGGGTACATATGAAATATGTTTTGGATACATTCATCTATTTATTTTAGATAAACAACAGCTTTGAAAATTCCAGCTGTTTCACATGCAATGTGCCAGCAGCAGTCAGGTGACAGAATGTCACTGCAAAACTGAATACAGTTTCTTTAAACAAACTGTTCAAACTCTCAGATCAGCTACACCTTATCATCTGTCTAATAACCCATCAACCATCCCACCCCTCCCTGGGAAAACATGGGAAAGCAAGAGTGTCTGGAAGGATGATAAATTCAGATCTGATAAACAAAGGTGGGATGAGACTTTCAGAACTGTCCGTGTCTTCTGAGGAGTGCCCTGTTCTATTGAAACGTATGTGGGTTTACACCGGTTTATTATATTGTAGTGAAACAAATCATTCAGTCCTAGAATCAATTCACGGTTAAACAAAAACAGATTGTTGTATTATATTGGACAATAATAGCTACTGTATATATTTGGATTCTGCTATTCAGCTGGGTTTCAGGGGCCTGAACAAATGTCAGGGAAGTAATATAAAATTGCATGGCTTGAAGGACTGCTTAATAGGATACAGAGCCTCTTATCTCTAAGTAGTCTGTGTGGGCTTAATAGGGCCCAAATGTTGTGACAAACACTTATGCAGACACCAGAGCACAGTGTCCTGTTTTTTAAAAGGGCTACATACTCCAGTCCTACTGACGTCAATGGATCTGTGAATGTCTCAGCTTCTTATAAATGACTTAGTGTGCACTGAAAAAACTAATTTAGATCACCCAGCTTTTAACTCTCAGCCTTACAGAGCTCTCGTAAGTGAAGACAACAATATATATTTTAGTCAGCTCTAAAATTCACAGGAATCCACTTAGTACCAAAAGGATTCTTGCTTGTTTAAGCAATTACCTCTTTCCAAACTGCTTCACATTGTTGGCACAAGTTGTTGGTTCTGCTTCTTGGGAGAAGGAGAAAAGAGCCATTTCAATGTGTTCCTTGTGCCACCTATGTAATTTGTTGTTTGTGTATATTAGCGATATCACTAAATGCAAAAGTATTGAAATCTCCAAAAGGAAGTGTCAAACTCCCAGCAGATGTCAAGTTGCATTGAAGTACTTGGATGTGTGTTTGACCTTTTGGAAAGAGAGGTTAGACCCTTTTGGAAATCCCACAGCTCTTTTTCCTTGGTGCCCATCATCTGCTGAGTACAGAAGTAGGTATAGTAAGGAAGGGACAGACTATGACTTCTTATTCTTGCAGTCACTGACTGCCTCAGAGGAGAGGTTAAATTTCAGAAGTCTGTAAGACCTGGCTTGCCTTTCTGCTCGTACCAGATATCCTTGGGGTCCATGTTAAGGCACAAAATACAGCACGGCCAATGTCTGCAGTTCACTTACTAGAACTCCAGAACTTACTAAAGGAGAGAAGTCTACTTTCCAGGACTCATAGTCTGAGTCCTTTCATGGGTACTGACTAACCACAAAAAAATTAAAGATGAAAAGGAAATAAAATGTTTACCATGAACAATGTTAGCAAGCTTAACTAAACACTGCTGCTACTGAGGAGAGATCCCATCAGACACCAGTTTTTCACGACTTCAAAAGCTCTTTTATTAGAATACTGAAAATGGCTGTATTGAAATATATCTGGCTCTACTTACATAATCTATCCACCTATCATAATTTTGTATTGTTGTAAAATTCAGGTTAAGCAGG
>NW_009198040.1:10835-11955 GCF_000690835.1 Fulmarus glacialis
GTAGATTCCTGCTTGCTTCTTTGTTTAAGAAGTTATAAGTAGAGTGAATGAAGAACAAATTGAAAAGGAAAATATCTCCCAAAATTTTCCTGGAAGAGTTTGGAGGATTTCATGCTTATTCTGTAAATGTTGCAGAGGAAACTGATCCCCTTTGTTGAGCTGCCTAGAAAGTGCATTATTCATAAAAATTTTCGTACTTTAAAACTAAGTTCTAAGATGGCACAAGCCAGCAAATCCAGGCAGCACATCTAAGAAAGCAATTTTTTCTCATCAGAGAAAACCTGAAGCTAATCCAACAAGTATAAAAAAGACACTTCTTCCTTTGCATTTATATAATATAGAAAACTATTATGGCAAGCAGACAAAAAATCTGACACCAACCTCTTGATCTCCATCTCACAAACTGGCAATGGTATCCATTCATTACTTCACCCAATATCTCTTTCTACCCTGTTTAATGGGAACTATTGTCTGGTTGCAGTATACTTCAGTGAAAACTTTATAAAAAGCACCTGCTTCAACACTTTGCTGCTTTACAATCAAGCAGAAAGCTCTTCAAAAGTTCTATATATACATTTATATATATGTACTGCCCGTACATATATATAAAAAATATGCACACACATATAATATCTGCCCCTATGCTGCACTCACTGTCGGTTGACTTACTTCCCATTTATGAATTATGAGAATTCTGCATACAGTAGGGGTAAAAATATGAGATCTTTCACCCTGCAGAGCTGTTTCCATAAAAGGTACAGTCTCTCAAATTGCAGGCAGAGTTTAGAAATTGCTGCAAGTTTGAAGAGCTGGTAAATACCCATTTCTTGAGCAGAAAATTTTACTTTTTATTTTCCCTTCTTTTGGACATTGAGGTGCTGGAGCGTGTCCAGAGAAGGGCAACGAAGCTGGTGAAGGGTCTAGAGAACAAGTCTTATGAGGAGCAGCTGAGGGAACTGGGGCTGTTTAGCCTGGAGAAGAGGAGGCTGAGGGGAGACCTCATCGCGCTCTACAACTACCTGAAAGGAGGTTGTAGCGAGGTGGGGGTTGGTCTCTTCTCCCAAGTAACCAGCGATAGGACGAGAGGAAATGGCCTCAAGTTGCGCCAAGGGAGGTTTAG